>NC_050535.1:8672209-8694564 GCF_002922805.2 Oryzias melastigma
TATATATATATATATATATATATATATATATATATATATATATATATATGTTCCTATCTTTTCCTATTTTTTTCTTGTTTTGGTTTTTAACATTTTATTTTGATTTCTGGAAATTACTTTTGTTTTCCTAACATTTTTATCTTACTTTTTTATTGCAATTGTATTTTGGTTTCTAGAATTTTTTACATTCATTTCTATAATGAAAAGTATTTTTTTTTAATATTTGTTTTGCCTTTTTATTTTTATTTGTTGTGATTTGCACCTCTGGGCCACCGTACCCCAACCCCCAACCGCATGCTCACAAAGACTCAGGTGCTGGTTTTAGCTCCCATTGAAGGGGAGCTTAAGCTTCATTTCCCACTAAATGGGTTCTCTGCTGGTCAGATAGACTAAACCATGAGGGGGTTATCAGCAAAACAGAAAGCATAGCAATTTACCTTTTCAGAAGCAAAGAATTTCAGTAAATTGTGTTGATAAAAATGTTCATTTTTTTGCTTTGTGTCATCTGCTAATGTTGCCTTTTTTAGCCAACGTTAGACCATTTTTCCCCTACTTTTATTTCATTAAAGTGAGTTGACCTTTACTGCATTGTACATTCGCGCCAAAGGTATAAAGCACTTGGATGTAACCTGACAGCCAGCCTCACTGTGAAATATGGACACCTATTCTGTGCTCCTCTCCCCTTTGACTCCATCTCCGTTCCCCTTGGCTGGCTTTAATTACAGATATAGGGATAATCCAGTAGCAGAGCACTAGCCTGAGAGGGGAGAACCAACCAGTGGTGGTCATGTACCCAGATTGGGAATTGCTTCTTCCAGTACAGGCAGAGCCCCCACTCCCATCTAGAACAGAAACGTGTCAAAAATGACTGATTGCCACGTCTCTATGCGAGACAGAACCCGACTTACGGCCTTCAAGCTGCGCCTGAGATGTGATAGCTTGACATGGTGAACAATAGATTCTGTCAGGGGCCGTGGGTTTTCAATATTAAAAAGAAAATGACACATAACAGGTGAGTGGTTAAAATAATTATAAGATAGGTGCCTCGTATTCTTTCGATGTGTTCTTTTCTGATGAGAAATAATGGATTGTAAGGCTGCGGTCTGCGGAGTCTTTTTAGAAGGATATTTTGCATGAAGCCCTGGAGCAGCCCAGTGTCCCAGAAATTCCATTTAATAAAAATTAGCTGCCTTTCTTGTGGACCTCATTCTCCTTCTTAATTAAAAGATGAAGATAAAAAATTGGTGGTCTCCAAGTATCGCAAAATATCCCCAGGACTTTTTTCACAAAACGCAGCTCGGCGCCTAGATGAAAGGAAGACACTAATGCATATTTCATGCCAATGGGAAACGGCTTCGATCAGTTCCTGTACTGGGAGCACTGACGAGGATGAAAACACTTGCTAAATGTGCTCCATGAAATGTGTAAAGCTACATACACACCAGGCGTTTGAGGCACATTCAAGAATGCGTCTATCATATTCACAATGGACAAGCAGGGATGGGCTTCTTCATCTTTTTTTTCTCTACTGTTAAAAGGGTAAGCAAACAGGGCATCTTAGTTTTTAGAGATAATATAAATATAGTACGACATCAATTATTTTCTAAGCCTTAATTTGAGCCATGTTTTGTAAAAAATGGTTAAAAAAGAATGAGATAGCTCAATTTTTGTGGTTGATGCTTGCATGTCTTACATTGAAACAGTTGCGTTCTGTTGACGGGTCTCAATACATAGCAATGGTGCCTGTGCGTGCGCGTCTCTGGAGTTAATAGGTTTTGCGATGCCTGACAGCGAGGCTGCCGGCGCAGCTGAGGGTTTGCAGGTCCAAAGGGGTCCTGTCTGAGAGTGGTAAAATGCTGCTAGCATCATAGCTAATAAAGGCTAACATATTAAACAAAGCAGTCAACCTCTGTTCCCTAACTTCCAAGTCCACTGGAAAGTTGTGTAAACCAGTAGATTTTTTGACAAATGACGCCAATACACCTGGCTACGAGTCGAGCTAAAGCTAATGACCGACCGTTACAGTATCAAATACGGGCGGGACTTTTATACTCTAGCTGCAGAGCATGATGACATGAAACTTCTAGGACTTACAAAATCGTGTGATGTGGGTACAAAACAAAAATGGTTCGGTTCATTGCTAGTATCTTTGCAATCATGGGTATGGATTGCCATCATGTCAAAAGAGTTGCTTTGGTTTATCCTTATTTGACGGTACATCTCCCAGCGCTCCCCAGATGCTGCTCAGCTGACTCTCATTGCCAATCACCCACAGTTAATTAAGCACTGCACAGTCTCACTTAGTGCGAAGTATTGTTTGTGCCACCCGGCCTTCATTACCGAGCGTTTCTATCTGGACCTAAATCTCCTGTTTTATGACCCTGCTTCATCTCTGACTACTTGCTGCCTGCCCTGACCCTCACCTGGACTCTGACAAATCTACTCTCTTGTTGGATGATACCATGCTTGTGACTGACTTCTGCCTCTCTGACTATGATTTAGCTTTGTGGAATTTTAACTGTGCTTCATTCCTGTCTGAACTAACCAGTTGTTTTGCCCATTTGTGACAGAGAGAATATGTCGCCATGTTTGAGCCACTAACGAACCAGAGTTCCTGATTGGTCAGTTGACCTGGTTTAACTAGCAATGAATGTTCAATGGCCATTTCATTTAGAGCCCAAAAACGTAAAGAAATTGCAGAACTATGGGGTCAGTGTAAGATTTTTTTGAAACCAAACCCTAAAATGCACATTTATGTATATCTACAGACTTTCCAATAGAAGTGGTCTTTTGAGAGCGAATTGGTGAGGACTGTGTCAATGTAGCTTTAGAATGCAGCTCTATTCAACACACAGCGTGCAATCGAGCACAATCCAAAGGTGTGTGTCCACTTGTATGGGAGTGTTTGTGTGCCTGCAGGGTGTGGGCTCGGCTCCACTGAGCACGGTCGCACAGCAGGACTTAGTTCCTGTGTAAAGGAGAGTAGCACAGCAGGGTAACACACACACAGACACATCCTCACACCATTGTCCAGGGCTTGTGGAAAAGATTATTTCCACTTTACAACAAGGAAAACAGAAAGGGGGGATTTTTTAATACCAAGAATCGCCAAAAATAGGATCCACAGATACCCAACTTTAAACCGTGAATTATTCTGTTGAGATTTTAGTTTTAAGGTGGAAGCCAGCATAAAGAAGTGGCAGAGGTTTTTTTTACACAAGAGAATGTCCCTAAGGCTATGTGCCTGAAAAATCTGGAGTAAAACCTGCACTAGAAGGTTGTTTCATTTATTCAAAAAAATCTTTTTTGCACATTATTGCATCATTTTTTTAATATTAAAATAATATTATTAATACTAAATATCTGTGTTCTTTAGAGCTTGATGCCCCTTTTCTAGAGCTGAATTTAGCTTTGGAAAAAGGAAAGGTTTTTTAAGGCTTTTCCTCTTATTTTTTGGAGTGGTTTCAGTTCATACCTTTTCATTGATAAACCTACATCCAACCATCCAACACTGCAGTTGACGCCTCTGATCTAAAATGTGAATTCAACTTTATAGATGTTTATAGATGAAGCTATCAGCTATTACATAAACACAATTGTGTCTTTTAGCTCAGTGATTTCTTTTGTTCTTGGTCCTTTCATTCGTCTCACAGTCATGATGTCGTCATGGCGATGTTTAACAGGTGGAGATTAAATAAGCTTAAACTGATTATGTGTCTCATTTCCTTTGGCATAAAGCGAATTATTTAGATGATGATTACATATGACTAACTCGTGATAAATTAGGCAGTACAGTATCATAGGTACTGTCATCTTTATCCAGGTGCATATTGTAGGATAGGATAAATACAAAACATACTTTAATTTAAATACCTAAAACAGTTTAATTGACCCAATGGAGCCTAAGAAGAAATAATATATTTTCGATATTATACATAGTTTAACCCTTACAAGTCCGGGGCCTTTTTGAGCATTTCTTTTGCACTTTACAATTGCTTTGTTAATGTCTCTTTTTTGTGGCAAATCTTGATGTTTATCTTTTTGGTAAAACCTTGGCTTTTTAATTTTTTTTTTTTTTAATTATATTACACAATAATTACACAATGAACCTGAAACTGTCAAAAAATAGATTCCAAGCGGTATATTTAGTCATTTCTAGACATTGTTTTTGCCTAATTTGGAGTCAGGCTAACATTTTAGCATTATGCTAGCTGTTTTTCGCTAATTTAGACATGTTTCCAGTTTTTTGCTTAATGCGTAGTGTAGCTAACATTTTAGCATTATGCTAGCTGTTTTTCGCTAATTTAGACATGTTTCCAGTTTTTTACCTAATTCGTAGTGTAGCTAACATTTTAGCATTATGCTAGCAGTTTTTGGCTAAGTTAGACATGTTTCCAGTTTTTTACCTAATTTGAAGTCAGGCGAACATTTTAGCATTATGCTAGCAGTTTTTGGCTAAGTTAGGCATGTTTCCAGTTTTTTGCCTAATTTGTAGTGTAGCTAACATTTTAGTATTATGCTAGCAGCTTTTGGCTAAGATAGACATGTTTCCAGTTTTTTGGCTAATTTGGCAGTTAGCTCATATTTTAGCAAGCTTTCAGCTTCAGCATTTTCAGCTAAATGCTCTGGCGTCCTTAACAGCCACATTCAGCTTACAGCATTCAGCAGCAGCATTGCTTTAAACAAAGAAAATCTAAAAACCTAGCGAAACCTTTAAGTTAATTTTTGAATGAACACTATACTAATGGAGGGGTCAAATGCAACAAAGTTCAGAGTCTATTGAGGGTTCAAAAGGCAGAAAATGAAACTCTCCCTTTTGAAGATCGCTGACAGAGGTCGTCATAAGTTAACAGGACCTACGCCTATAATCTAAATTTAATGTACCACAGGATGGGTACAGGAAGCAGATGGATGCCTCTGTGGACTCCCAAGGTCATGGTGGACCAGCAGTGGAGCTCCACCAGCAGGTGGCTCTGTTCTCTCCAGGGGCAGTTTGCTATAAAACACGGAAGAACATCTGTTGTTCTGATGTATGTGAATAAGTGATATAAAAAAGCAATAATACACACACACACAATTTTGGATTAAGTTCCCACTCTTTTCCTGGTCTGTGTGTGAGTCATTGACTTCATTTTAGATGCAGCAGCAGAAAATAAAGACAATGCAAACAGAAAACAGCTGTGCAAACAGCATGCAGTTCGTTTGATCAGCAGGGAGAACGCAAGCAGAGGTTCACGCTGCCATTCAGCTTTTAGGCTGCTGAACTTTATGGTGAACGGAAATCATTGGGGCTCTTTCAAACGTTCACCAAAGATAAAGGTCAGACGTCCATGACCTTTCGAGAAGCAGGGAATTGTGGGTAAAATGGTGAAACTTTCCTCCAACAAGAACTCCAAAGCAGAGATTAACTAGTCTTGCATGTAATCTGTATCCACAAGAGACTTGGATAATACAAAGAGACCCATTTTCTGCCCTAAACCCCACCAAACTCATGTCAATTATTCAAAAATAGAAACTCGTTAACACCGTAAATAGATGACCTAATTTTACCGAGATTGGGATTCGGACTGATTGCTGGAAGCTGTCTAATGCAGGCGCACGGCTGCTATTCAAAACTCATCTGAAGCCCATTACCTAACCATCTGTCCAGCTCGAAACCAGGATCACTGTGGCTCCACTAACCAGGCCACTACTGCCTAAGACTCACGTCATTAAAATCCCACTCTGATCATCTTTTGATCTACTCTAAAAGGGTTCACAGTGATCCTTTAATTAGGATATTTCTGTTTTTAAAAAACAACATTTTAAAAAATGTGTTGTTTAATAGAACATAGTTTCTGCAGAGCGGCTGTAGTTCATTAGAAATTCGCTTTTGAGTTGTGGCTGACTTGGCGCAAAGTAAGTCATCTCTTTAAATGCTGTCCCGCTAGCTTACAGCCCCTCACACCCACGACCTGACATTATCAGTGTAACACAAATAGCCAACACATTTTCATTCCCAACTCGTCACATAATGATGTTTGGTTAAAGGGTAACCAAACCCTAAATTAACTTTTTTTGGCTGTAGACATCTATAAAAAGTGCTGTCTGTTGGTCATTGCCAAATTTTTTGACAAATTGAAATAAAACTGTTTAATTCTTCAAAATATTGTCAAAACTGTCTGTGTGCTGCCTCCTATATTTTGAAGTGAGGTATTACAGTTGAATTTTGTGATTGGTCAAACCATGTAAGTCCCACGTCATGATCTGCAGCTCCAGTGTTGATAACAGTCCAGCCCCCCAAGCCCCGCCCCTCTGACTGGATTTTAAAATTTCAGCTGTGGGTGGAGTCAGGCTGTCTGTTGGTCATTGCCAAATTTTTGCCAAATTGAAATAAAACGGTTTAATTATTCAAAATATAGTCAAAAACTGTCTGTGTGCTGCCTCCTATATGTTGAAGTGAGGTATTACAGTTGAATTTTGTGATTGGTCAAACCATGTAAGTCCCACGTCATGATCTGCAGCTCCAGTATTGATAACAGTCCAGCCCCCCAAGCCCCGCCCCTCTGACTGGATTTTAAAATTTCAGCTGTGGGTGGAGTCAGCCTCCAACTTCCTGATTTGGTTACCCTTTAACGACCTCTCTGTGTCACTTCATGACGTTTTGGGTGTCCCCAACTCATCGTTTTATGACGTGCTGTGTGTTCGTAAAATCAAGGGTCCACCATCCTTTGTACAGGGTACACAAAGCAGTACTAAACGCGAACTGGTCTTTGGGTTGCAACCGGTACTGGTACCCTAACCCTAACCAAGCAGCAGTTCCCTAACCCTAACCCAGTACTGGTTAGTCAAGGCCCAGTTCGTGTCTGAGCCTGATTCGGGTCTGATACCACGTCTGATACTGTGTCTGGTGCTGGATTAGGGTTAAGGCACCTGTAGGTTAGGGTACTGGTACCGGCTGTATCTCGAGGACCAGTCTGCGTGCGGTTCCGTGTCCAGTACCGCATATCGAAGGTTAGGGACTCTTGATTTTACCAACATAAAATAGCAAGTTGGGGACACCCAAAGCGTCAAAAAGTGACCCGGAGGAGTCCTTAACCAAACATCAATCATTGATGAGTTGAGAGTGAGAATGTGTTGAAATGGCAAGCAATATTAATTTAGGGCTATCCAACCGTATAGTTTTGAGTCAGAAGCCCGTTTGGATGAGGATAACGAAGACGTACATGGATCTAGTCGTTCATCCCACCCAGTGTATTTTCAGCATCAAAAGCACAATCTTTTCACAACATTTTGAAAACAGAAATACAATTTTAAGCTTAATTTCTTCATATATGCCCTCCATCTTTAGAAAAACACAATTTGTATTGGAGCTAATGCTTGATGAAACATTTCAAACAAACTGAAAATGGTTTGTTCAGACATGCAGCTTTTGTTCCATGAGCTGAAAACCAACAATAATTTAAAGATATCATTTTTATGTGTGAAAATGTGAACGGTGCACGGCTGGGTTTGTGTGTTTTGCAGTGAGTGTTGCAGTAATAAGAGACTTGTGGAGCTGGTTCCACGGAGCCATGCTGGGTACACTGTATTGATCTGCTTCACTGCTGGGAGGACTGGAGCGAGATAATGATGACTGTCTGTGATTCTACATTCTAGTATCGCACATCTCATGTCTTTGTCTCACCTAAAAATGTGCTTTTCGAAAGAAATGTCTCACCTCTGCTGCCTATTCACTTTGTTTTGTTGTTTCCTGAGCTGAAAACCTCCCACAAAAATAAGCTTTTTATTTTGTCTAAGAATATTTCTTTAGATTTGACCGCTGGCGCCACATGCGTTGTAACCCTGGTAAAGTGCTGATGCAGTCACATCAGCTCTGATGTCTTCAAAGCACCAGATAGCTTTTATGTTTCATTTTGTTTTTTTCATAGGCAGCAATTTCTGGAAACATCATAACTGGATTTTCATGTTTGCATTATTCTGCTCATTCTTTTACAAATCACAAGACAGATGAAAACATTTTAATTCAAAGTAAGAAACCTTTAATGGGAACAATTAGATCAGCAATAAAAAAAAAAAAAAACATTCTTTTAAACACAGAAGGTTCTATGATGACTAAAACAAAACTTTCTGGAAAGATTTAGGCCTTAATTATTATTTTTAGCCATATATTTAGATAGATAAACAAAAGCAGACATTTATTTTAAAAAGACAAATCAATAAAAAATTAAACAAAAACTAGAAAAGTTGCATTACCTGCAAAAATTATGGTGTGAATACTTTTTGCTGAAAGTAGTCGCTGAAGACGCTGAAGCTGTTTGCTGAAATTACTCAAATTGCAGAAGGGATTTGCTAAAAATGCAAAAGCTATTGTTGAAATGTTGAATTTGCTAAAAGACAGAACATTTTGTTAATGAAAGAGCGCTGAAATTGACCTAAATTTCTAAAAAAAAAATTGTTAAATTGCTTAATAATCTCCAATTCATGTCAATTTTGCAAAAATATTTAGTGTGTTGCTTAAATATGGGCTAAACTCCAAATTAGCCCAAAAAACCTTAGTGGATCCCAAATTAACCAAAAAAGATAGCTTTTTGCTTTAACACTAGCTAAACTACAAATGGCATAAACCACAGTAAACCAAGTTAGTCTAAAACATTAGCATGTTGCTAAAATAGAAGCAAAACTCTGAATTAGCCTTTAAAAACCCAGGTAGATAACAAATTAGCCAAAAATGTTAGCATGTTGCTAAAATATTAGCTAAACTTCAAATTAGCCGAAAAAACCTAAGTAGATAACAAATTAGGCAAAAACATTAGCATGTTGCTAAAGTAGAAGCTAAGCTTTAAATTAGCCTATAAAAACCGCGGTAGATAAAAAATTAGCCAAAAACTTTAGCATGTTGCTAAAATATTAGCTAAACTTCAAATTAGCCGATAAAAACAAAAGCAGATAACAAATTAGGCAAAAACATTAGCATGTTGCTAAAGTAGAAGCTAAGCTTTAAATTAGCCTATAAAAACCGAGGTAGATAAAAAATTGGCCAAAAACGTTAGCATGTTGCTAAAATATTAGCTAAACTTCAAATTAGCTGATAAAAACACAAGTAGATAAAAAATTAGCCAAAAACGCTAGCATGTTGCTTAAATATTAGCTAAACTACAAATTAGCCGATAAAAACGCAAGTAGATAACAAATTAGGCAAAAACATTAGCATGTTGCTAAAGTAGAAAATAGCTTTAAATTAGCCTATAAAAACTGAGGTAGATAACAAATTAGCCAAAAACGTTAGCATGTTGCTAAAATATTAGCTAAACTTCAAATTAGCTGATAAAAACACAAGTAGATAAAAAATTAGCCAAAAACGCTAGCATGTTGCTAAAATATTAGCTAAACTTCAAATTAGCCGATAAAAACGCAAGTAGATTACAAATTAGGCAAAAACAATAGCATGTTGCTAAAGTAGAAAATAGCTTTAAATTAGCCTATAAAAACCGAGGTAGATAAAAAATTAGCCAAAAACGCTAGCATGTTGCTTAAATATTAGCTAAACTACAAATTAGCCGATAAAAACGCAAGTAGATAACAAATTAGGCAAAAACATTAGCATGTTGCTAAAGTAGAAGCTAAGCTTTAAATTAGCCTATAAAAACTGAGGTAGATAACAAATTAGCCAAAAATGTTAGCATGTTGCTAAAATATTAGGTAAGCTCCAATTTCTTTTTTTAATGACTACAAAAGATGAAAACATAATTATTATATTTAAAGGCTTGTTGCTAATTTGCTTATAATTGTGAAATTTGAAGACTTTCCCATTCATTTCCTATGGGGAACATTTTACTCAATATTTCAAAAACTATAAAATTTATAAATACCAAAAATATGAGCAGTAATGTCGTGAATAAGCTGAATGTTTTAATACCAAGATTTGTTATGAACTGCTTAGGCCTCATGACACCATCCTCCTCCCCTTTCATCCCATCACCATCCGAGTGCTGTTCTAATGCGCCCATCATGTCTACTTCATGCTTGGCTGCAGCATTCATTAATTCCCGGCTTTAAAGGACAACCCAGCGAATAATGTTAATAATTGTTTGCTGGTAGCTAATAATTGAGTGTTTCAAATTTTTGTCAAGTGCTCGCTTGGCTGAACACGAGTAGATGATGTTTTTCCAGCAAAGGACTGACGAACCATTTATATATTTATGAATCAGACTTTTTGATATTGGTAATACATCAACAGAAAAATCATCCTGGAAAAGAGTGCCTGGATTTTATGTTTTTTGTCTTATTTTTCTTCCTTGTAGCATTTTTTTCAGTGTGAGGAAATCATCTTGAATGGTTTCTAAATTAACAAATGGAAATCTTAAAAAGCCTGAAATGTGTGTTTGTTTGCATAGACTTTTTACTAGCGGCCACTTGATCAGACGTTACCTGGTGTGAACGTAACATTTTACAAATCCTTTGACTCCAAGGGAGGAACTAAATCAAATTTTAATAAAAATCAAAACTCAAACTGGCTCTGAATTTTCCCTCCTTCCTGATAACATAATAGAGTCACAGCACACAAATAAAACCACACATCCGCTGTGTGTTGACCTAAGTGATTATCAACACAGATTTACTGCAGCTTTGCTGCTAATAATCTGCATTTCTGATGTTGCGTACTGTAAGCTTTAGGTTTATGGCTTTACCTGAATGTCCTGCCAAGAACATTGAGTTTCACTTCTATAACTGAACATAAGACAGTTAAAAGACCCTTGTTTTAAGAAAAACTGTCTTACAAGAAAAATTTTTGTATCAAGAAAGTGACTAGACATTTTTTTCTTAAAGTAACTGTCCTTGGTAAGGCCGTTTTTCCTATCCCTTTCGCAGATTTTTTGCCTTTTAGAAGAAAATTAGCAAATAGAGTTGACATTTTTTTATTTCTTTCTAAGGGGGCTCTTTTACCATGATTGCTAAAATTCAGTCTTATAAAAAACCTTCTCCTTTTCTGTATTTTGAAATTATTTCTGAAATACTGCTAAGAATGGCTTTTTTTCTCTGCTCACTTTAAAGTTTACTTGAGGACAAAACAAAAACGCGATACTGGAAACTGTCCTGGACACGATACTGGACGCGATACTGATATTGGACGCGAAACTTTACGCAATACGATACTGGACGCGATACTGATACTGGACGCGATACTGATATTGGATATGATTCTGATACTGGATGTGATACTGGACACGATACTGATACTGTACGCGATACAGATACTGGACGTGAAACTTTACGCAATACGATACTGGACGTGATACTGATACTGGACGTGATACTGATACTGGACGGGACACGATACTGGACGTGATACTGATACTGGACGTGATACTGATACTGGACGTGATACTGATACTGTACGTGATACTGATACTGGACGCGATACTGATACTGGACGTGATACTGATACTGGACGTGATACTGATACTGGACGTGATACTGATACTGGACGCGATACTGATACTGGACGCGATACTGATACTGGACGTGATACTGATACTGGACGTGATACTGATACTGGACGCGATACTGATACTGGACGCGATACTGGTACTGGAAATGATACTGAATACGCTACTGGACACAATAATGATTCAAGACGTGATACTGGATGCCACATTGGACGCAACATTGTATGTGGTAATAGATGCAATACTGGACGAGATACTGGACGCAATACTGGACGCGGAACTAAACGTGGTATTGACACGTACTGGACACAATACTGGACACTGTGCTGGACGCGGTACTGAATGTGGTACTCGATGCGGTACTGGACGCGATGGTGGACGCAGTAATGGACGTGATACTGGAAGTAATACTGTACGGGGAACAGGTAAGGGTACTGATACTGGTTTGATTTGGTCCATGTCATGGTACCGGACCGGGTCCCAAGGGTTAGGGACACCTGATAAGCGTCTATTGCCCAGTACAAAGCGGCCTTCTGAGCAGTTCATGGCCGGGACGTTGCTGACCCCTGAATAAATGAAAACAGCCAGAACGTCAAAAAACGACAAGTTGGGGACACTCAAAACTGGTTAATCTGGCTAATCGTCAATTCCAATTTTGTTCAAACAAAAACAAAAGAGAAACTGACATTTTGATTGGTTTCAAATCTATTTTGATTTCATATCTATTGCTCCTCTCTCATAGAAAATTAATACGCTTAAATCAGCAGGGAATGAACCCAAAAAGTAAAGGTGTTAGCATTTAGTTGACCTTAACTGACTTTGTGTCAGCCAAAAATATTCCACTAAAGCTATAAAAACCACCATCTTTGAAAATAAAAATCCTAAAAGCTAAAATTCCAGCAATTTTAATTTCCATCTCTACCGTGTAACAACCACAAAGCCTCTTCTGTAGCTTAACTATGCAGGTAGCATCAGAAAGCGCTTGGGCCGGGGAAAAAAAAAGTAAATTAAAAGTGAACATTCATATGCAAATATGTAAGAAGCGTGCCTGATGCATGGGGGGTGCAAGGTAACCTGCGTGATGGCATGTTTGTTGTGTGAGTGCGTGTCCCTAAAGCAGTGTGTAGCATCTGTACTAGTGTGTCCTTGAGGAGAAGAGCAGCCGAGTTATTACAGGCAGTAATCTCATGAGGAAATGGAATATTCATGAGCATTGTGTTGCCCTTAAACAAAGCTCTCAAAAAGTCTCAAATGGCCATCCGTACAAACAATAGAAACCCAGAACTGAAGTCCTTTCTTTGCAGAAATCTGAACTTAAGAAAAGGCATCACAGTGAGCGAGCAGATTTTGTAATCGTTCTTAGCAAAGTTGTTGCCAAAAAAACACAACAATTTTCTGAGAAAAATAGGTCAAAATAATCTTGCAGCCATAAAAATATTTAATTATCATTGCCTGAAAAAGACAGGCGGCAGACTTATTAATTTATTTTTGCTAATACCAAATATATCTCCTCCTCAGAGGATTACGAGGAAAGCATGGAAAAACTAGGATGGATATGAGGGTTTTTCCAGCCAAACCATGGACCTCAGCAATTACCCCTGAAATAACCTCCTTGATTGATATCTCAATTACGCCATGCCTTTCTTGTGCGTTATCTTGTCTTGCACACCCCTCCTGTCCCCATTCTCGACTGCTCAATGGGATGCTCAGAGGAAGAATGGGGGTGACCTTGCCCCCCGCGCCCCCACCCCCTTGTGGAGCTCCTCTTGTCTATCCAATTATATGTGACTGCGACGCTTTATTGAATTCTCCTTTTCATCTTTATTTTGACTAAATGTGTGCCGAATTACAGAAGCACAAGAGAGAATGTTCCGGGAAGTCAGTTTGGTTCAAGAAGCCGTCCGGTGAAATCAGGCAACCAAAATTAGATTTGCCGCGCCAGGTTGGTGGCATAGTGGAGGATAAACAAACCAGTCAGCAGTAGACACATGTAAGGATAATTATGAAAAGGTTCTTTTCATTTCCTTTTGCTTGTGTTTCTGAGGGAAACAAAGACAGTCTTACCTGACCGTGGCAGAAGGGAGTCATCATATGGAGAACATGGCAAGACAGAAAGAAAGGAAAAATTCACATTAGTTAACAGAATTCTGCTTATCAAACAGTCATCATCAAATATTAGCAAACTACCTGTGGTTTTAATTGGCGATGCTTTGGGTGCAAAGTATACCAAGCTAATGATGCTTAGGAGAACTAATTGATTTCAGTTAAGTGCAGCAATTATTCTGAATTAGAGGCTGTTGCTTGGACCTGTGTGGTTAAAGACCCACTCCCATAAAATCCTGTTTTTGGTGTTTTTATTAATGTGTTTTTCTAATAAGGAAGGACATTTACAAAGAAAATAAACCTAAAATTGCATTTCTGAATACTTCTTTATTAAAATGTTTGTGAATCAGGAAAAAAGGAAAAAATGCTTTTAAAAAAGGGCTAGACAACTAGATCTATGGTCTTCATTTCTCGCCCGAGCAGGCATTTTGTTCCAAACTGTACAGCTGAATAGCTCAGATTTTGCTCAGTATTTTTTTTTCCATAGGAAATGTTAAGTTGGGGGTGTGAGGCTTCAAGCAGGCAGAAGAGTATGTAAACAAAGAGCTCTTAGCAACAGAGAAGTAGAATTTCTGGAGATACGTTCATCCCACACTCTGCAGCCACTTCCAATGAAAAGTCTAAGTAAACCCACAATTTGGGATTCTGTATTTACAACTCTTCAGTTCACGCATAGCTTTGGAAGTTTTTAGGTCAATTTTTGGGATCTACATACTAAACACATGGCCAGTGATTGTACAGTGCCAGTAAGACCAGGTCAAACTTTGACAACTCGGAGACTTGTTGTATTGATGTAAGGGTTTAGATTGTCTGGTGACATTTTGGGTATCCCTAACTCTTTGCTTTTTGACGTGCTGGTGGTTTGCATTAAACCACAGGTCCCCAACCTCCGGGATGCGTTACTAGACGTAATAATAGACGTGGTACTGGATGCGATACTGGGCGCGATACTGGGCGTCTGTTGCCCAATGCAAGGAGCCCTCGGACCGGTACCAGTTCACGGCCCAGAGGTTGGAGACTCCTGTTTTAATGTGACGTGAAGATGAAAGTGGTACTGGATGCGGTACTGGATGCGATACTGCATGCGATACTGGAAGTGATACTGGACATGGTACTGGACACGATACTGGCCATGATATTGGACGAGGTACTCAACACGATACTAGACGTGGTACTGGATGCGATTCTGGACGCGATACTGGACACAATACTCTATGCGATACTAGAGGTGGTACTGGATGCGATACTGGATGCGATACTGGACATGGCAGTGGACACATAACTGGACGCGATACTGGCCACGATACTGGACTCGGTGCTGGACGTGGTACTGGATGTGGTACTGGATCCGATACTGGACGCAGTACTGGAAGTGATACATGAGGTACTGGATGCGATATTGGCCACAATGCTGGATGCGTACTGGACGCAATATTAGACGTGGATGCGATACTAGCCACGATACTGTACGTGATACTAGATTCGGTACTGGATACTAGACGTGGTACTCTACGCGATACTGGACGGGGTTCTGGACGCGGTAGAGGAGACGATACTGGACGGGATACTGGCCACGATACTGGAATCGGTACTGGACGTGATACTGGATGTGGTACTTGATGCGATACTGGACGCGATACTGGAGGCGGTTCTGGACGCGTTCTGGACGCAGTAGTGGACATGATACTGGACGCAGTAGTGGACATGATACTGGACGCGATACTGGATACGATACTGGACACACAACAGATAGAGGGTTAGGGTACCAATACCGGGCTAAGGTATAAGTACCAGTCCAGTTTGGTCCGTGTCATGCTACCAGATACCATCCCAAGGGTTGGGGGCCGCCGATTACCGTCTGTGGCCCAGTGCAAGGAGCCCTCAGACCAGTACCAGTTCATGGCCCAGAGGTTGGAGACCCCTGATTTAATGTGAATAGCGAGCACGTCAATAAATGAAAAGTTTGAGACACCCAAAACGTCAAAAAGTGATGCAGAAAGGCCCCAGATCATAAGCTCATATATGACGAGTTGGGAGTGAGAATCTGTTGATTAAGCCATGTCCAAAACCGTTCCCAAATAAGGAGATTTGCATCGCTTCGACATTTCGCATAAACCTCTTCCACCTGTAGGTGGCGGACAAGCGCTAGTAAAAAGTAGAAAAAGAAAAAGGCCCATACTTGCTTGTCTATTCAATAATGCAGGTTTAGTGTTTTTTTTTAATTAGTGTAAAATGTATGATATGAACTACTGTTGCTCTGGAGAAACTGCCCTAGAAAACGACACAGCTTTATTGATTTTGGCTAAAAACGGCATAATCGTAATAAAAAGATCACTGGGAACACTTATAAAATAGCTCAAAAGATGATCCTATTGGGACTTTAAAAGACGTTCAGCAGCAGTTTAGTACATACAAACTGCAAAAAGCATCCCACATTTCAGATGTGGTTGGAACGGACGAGCCTTGGAATCTGGGCCGACTCCGCATGAGCCGGTATGGAATATTTACTGAAGCGTCACCCTGTTCGGTTTTAAAGGCATGCAGATGCCCCCCAGTCCACCCAGACAGCCAAATGACACGGTGCGAGCCAGTGTGATCCGCTTACTAAAGTGAGTGAAAATAAATGACTTTTTCATGTGCTCTTCGGAGGTAAATTGCTTGAGGCATCTGCGCAGTTACAGCTAACAATTTCATGCTGGCAATGTGGGTAGGCCAATATTCAAGGCAAACTTCTTGTTTAATTGGCACGCTGGTTTACATCAGATCTGTCCTCCAGCATGCTGATAACCAGGCAAAATATGGCCACCTGTTTGCAACAACAAACAGCCTGTTACTCCATGAAAAGTTCTGTGCAGCTTTTTTTGGCTCCGTGTCTGCACTGAGCTGTAGCTAGTTTTGGCTCTAGTCCCAGTAGCTGAGGTTTCCAAAGTATTTTTTTCCACAGAAAAAAAAAAAAAAAATCCACTCAAGGTTTTAACCTACAGGGATTTTCTGATTAGAGGATTATTACAGTTTGCACAAAACCAAGATATGACAAAAGAGTTTATTCCTAATTAATTTGATCATCAATGTGGTTTTGCGCTGGAAAATGTGAAGATATTCTAGTATTTAGTGTGGTGGTGCTTCATGTATATTTAGAGCCCGAGCTACTGGAAGATTCCATCACTGCAGAGCAAATATTTCCATATTTAGCTGAACTTCAAAAGAAAGCTTAGCTTGAAGCTACTTAGTTGAGTATGCAAAGAGTTTCCCTGGGGCTTTTCTTCAATCCACTGTTCATAAAAGTGTTTGTGTGTGCATCATTCTATCTAGTCCAATACATTTTTGTTATCAAATGTCCCCTCATGATTCTTAAGCTGCCCATCGCTGTGTACCATCTCCTTAATGCAAGAGAACATCAAAATGGCAGAAAAATATTCCCACCAACTATCCACAGAGGGCTTCTCTGTTTATACAGATTCAGAAAGTAAACAGAAATAAAACATAGACAACAATCTTACTCCACAAGTAAAAGAAATGCTATATCAGGTCTCGAGAGTATGTCAGGGAAGTAAACATGGGCCTTTAACTGATGCTTTTTCAGTAATTTACTTTAAAAAACAGAGTTATGAAAAACAAATGTTGTGCAAATTGGGGGAAAATCATGAAAACTAGAAAACTAAAAATACAAAAGACAGAGAAAAATGAAGCGGATTGTTTCCACTTACTTCAGGTAACAGTAGGGCTGGGTTGATAAAATCGATTTGAATACATTTGAGCTTAACAGATCAACAATCGATTCATAAAAGTATAAATCGATTTCGCACATAGAGCTAAAGCTCTATGTGCTTCATGCTAACGTTTAATGGAATTTCCCAATGGACGGCTAATGCCAACGCTCGGATGACCTAAACATACATTGCTGAATAAATGAACATCTTTATTTAACCCCAGACATAAATTTCCAAACTCTTTAAAGGAAATATTTTTTAAAATAACAATTTGTGGTCTAAAACACAGTTTTTTAATCATACTTTCTTCTTCTGGAATGAGGTGTAACGCTATAGGGCGATTGCCACCTAGTGGCCAAACTGAAACGTCCTCGAGGAGAAGCAGAACAATGTTTACAATGTTGATGATCTGAACATTTTTGTCAGAGCTTCTCCTTTTTGTAACACTGTATGCTATTAACAAACTCATTATTTCATTAAAAAAATTTCAGTATGCAAACTATATCAGATTAATACAAATATATATATTAATACAAAAATATATATATATTATTAATGTATTTCTAAACAAATGTGTATAAATGGGTAAACTCAAAATTTAATTGAAGGATAAAAATCGATACCCAGCCCTTAAATTTTGACAAAATTTATTAAAAATAAGCAAGAAGACCTGGCTGCAGAGAACAACATGGCCCAAAGATGGCGCCAAAGCATCATTAACTGGAAATCTTCGACCAAAGTTTAAACAAAGTTCAGGGTAAGGGTTAAGTTAGGGTTGCGGAAAAACTTCTAGTTTAAGTACGCAAATTCAGCTTCCAGCTACAGTTGTGACATTTTTACTTCCAGGTAATCATAAGGTTAATGTTGTGTTTAGACGCCATCTTGTCTGCAACCAGGACCCGTCAGAATAAGAGGAAAGGATCATGAAATGTTGTGCATTTTTCTAATGGTGCACTTACACAGAATACGGCCAACGTGGCAGTTATCAATTTTTAATGTTAAGTCAATGTAAAGGCGCAATCTAGCAGATTTCGCAATTTTGGCAAAGCAGGGCGCAGCGTGGTGAGCTTGAGGCAGTGAGCTTGACGCGCCGCATCAACCAATCAGGGACTCAGGTACGTGACGTTTTCAGTAACTAGATCAAAGAGTAGACATGCATATTCAAGATGGCGGCTCGATGTTAGGATTTTCGTCATAAATTTCCATCAATTTTCGGGCTGCCAGGTTCCCAGAAACTGTTCCAATTAATGTTGGGCAAAGGTGGGATACACTCTTGACAGATCCCCAGCCTGTCACAGAGTTTATTGAGCTGGATGGACAGCTACGCTAGGCAGCCGCCCCATGGATAGCTTAACGAGATAGTGAGATAGTGAGAGCTGTGAAAGAAAAAGCCTGGAGCAAGATTAGCAACATTTTCATGATGTACAAGTAGTAGTGGAAAAAGGACACGAAGAAGCCAATCCCTGCTTGTCCAGTGTGAACGTCATAGGCTAAACTCGTGTTCAAGAATGCACTTTTAGTGGACCCATGAAGTAAAAAAAAAAATCAGACTATCATTTAGTTTTCCTTGCTAACACTAATGTTTTCATTAGAAGACTTAGAATGAAAAAAATGATTTAATTCCGTTCAATTTTGAATTTGCACAGCTGTTGGAATTTTTCCTTTTCTATTTGATTGAAAACCGCCTCCATCTACAGCAGCATCAAAAAACGACAATTCTTGCTGAGTTCTAACCACAGCTCAGTAAATCAATCAAAATCAAAGCCTTATCAAGAGGAGAAACCTTCTGAGTCACTTCTCTATCTTTGTTTTCACATATATTCCACCTGCAGCAATCAAACCGTCCACTCTTGCAGCTCTGCATTCGTCAGATGCACCTGAAGTCAACCTCCCACACAAACTCTTCAAAGAGCCTGTCCTCTTCAGTCTAACCACCTTTTTTTTGCTGAAGGAAATAGAACAGAAAAGAATAAATGTATCACCACTTTTCCTCTGACATCCCACTTAGGCTCAGCCAGATTTCTGTCAATGTTGCTTCCCCCTCAGGCTGCGAGCGCTTGATGATAAATTCTTTGGCATTAGCATAAAGATCAAACCACCGGGTCAATTGTTTGAACTTGTCTCTCCACAAAAACCTTCAAACTTGTCTGACAGTAACTATGCTTTATTGCTTAAACACCTCCCGCCTTTAAAACAAGTGTGACAGAAATGTTCACACATCCACACACTTGATGTGACAGACTGTTATTATAATAATATTCCTATTTAAATGCATGGAGTTGTATTTTGCTACAGACCCTTGTGCGAGGAGTGGCTTCAACCTGACAGATGCAGAGATACATTATTTTTCTCCACAGATTACTTGGAGGTCACAGTCATGATGGCTTCCACCCCAGAGAAATATTTCAAATGTAAAGTTTCTGCTGAAATTAGAACAGCCTTTACTACATTTTTGCACAGTCAGCAGAATTTGGCAATTTTAGGCACCATGGTAGTTCAACAATTGATCAACACCATGTTTAGGTTTTCTATTTAAACATCTACTGTTTGACTGCTGTGTTGCCAAAAGCGCCAGATGCATATCTAATGTTTATAAGACTTTATCAGATCAAATTTGAAGAACTACTGATGAAATTGAGTATTTTAAACATGTTTCTCATGATAGAGTATGCACACAATATTACCAAGAGTATTGGCTCATCTGCAGTGACTCACATATGAACTGAAGTGCCATCCCGTTCCTAACCCATAGAGTTCAATATAACAGTCCAGCTATTAAAACGTCAACTCTTCTAGGAACCATAAGGTTGAGGATTGTGTTTCTAGGAGTTTTGGACTATTCTTCTAGCCCTTGTTCTATCCTAGGTATGTTGTTGTTGTTGGGAGTGGGGTCATCTGGACCCCACAAAACAGTTTGAGTTTGGTGCAGTTCGATTCAGATGTTGTTCTTCTTTTCAGATTTCAGATCCCAGGTGGATCGCCCACGCTCCCACTCTTGGCCGTGGACCACGCCCCCAACACCATCCCACATCTCTGAGTGAGAGTGATTCCTGGTGGGTCGTCTGTCCTCCTGCTCCTGGCCATGGACTTAATCACCACTCGTCCCTCAGCTCTATCTGAATGAACTCTATTTAGATACGTAGTTGTAGAAGCTAACTTTTCTTTAATAGTTCTGGTATCGCCTGTCCGTCCTGGGATAGGATCTCTCCCTCATGTGGGAATCCCGAAGGTTTCTTCTTTTTTCCTGACTGTTTTTTTTTAGGAATTTTTCCTTAGTAGGGGTGAGGGTCTAAGGGCAGGGATAACCATTTTTTTTAGTCTGTTTAGTTTTTAGTTGTTGTTCATATTTTATGACTAATTTTCTACATCTATAAAATTACTGGCATGAAGCCCAATGAAGCAAATTTTGCTTCGACACATGGGCGAAAACCAAACCTGCAATATTCCATTCTGAGGTCGACCACTCCCCCTTTGCGCCACGACTGCAGAGGTAAGGTAGTTGAAACAAACCTTTACCTCGTCATACCCACCCATAGTTTGTCCCTGTGGTTGAGCAAAAATAATGTCCCAATGAATCTGTTTTCTTTCCACAGACCACCATGGGGGCTCTACTGTTTTCGCCCCGCCCAGACAGGAAGTGAGGAGGTTAATTCAACAGGAAGCATTAATTCGTGATTTATGTGAGATATTGTCATTCCTAACTGTAAAAAACAGATTTCCTCCATAAATGTCTTTGTTCTTGTATTTTAAATACTTGCATTTATGAAGGCGGGCTCCAAATGCCGCTGGACATTTTTCACCTTTGCCCACTACGTGTGACAGGCAGTAGCGAAACATATGGCGGCGTGCGTGGGGTCGGTGCAAATGGTCCGGGCAGCATGGAGGGGTGTGTGGCTGCAGGGCGATGGTGTGGACAGCAGTAGGAAAGGCTTGGTCCTGAGCCTGGGCTGCTCAGAGGGACGTGTCAGAGCGACCTTCACACCTGAATACACCACGACAAGAACCGCACCATGAGGGGCAAACCAACCGGGGGAAAAGTGAAGACCAGAGATGAAGCTGGGTTCAAATGATCAGAGATGACGTAAAGATATTTTTAACTGATAGATTTAGTATTACATAAATGTATTTTATTTATTAAACCGCCTCCTCAATCATCTCCTTTAAGGACCAGATCTTTAGCGACAATGTTGATCTTTTGACTACCATAATGGAATTAACTATTAACCCAATTAATGTAGTTCCTGCAGATTCTGAAGCAGAGAAAAGCAGCCTTCCGTCCGTTCTTAAGACATCACATTTTCGGTTTTATAACCACAGCAGTTAAATTTCGTAACTTTTATTTCTCTGTCAGATAAACTAAACAGGCATATCAAAGGACAGCTCGGGTCCTAAGGAGTTAAATCACGGCGCTAGCATGTAGCAGTTAGCGGCTGCTGTTTAGCCGTCTGTCTGCTTCACATTATAAAGAAACAAAACTGATGAAATGCCTTTAGAGGGTGTTGTTTGTGTTAGGACAAACCAACAGAGACACTTGCTGTCAGTTTAAAGCGTTTTTAAAATAGTTATTGATCCCAGAAGTCTGAATCTGTGATCAGCTAGCTAGCTTAGCTGCATTTGTGATCTCTTCATGACATAAAGGCTTCTAGTGGGGTATTTATCCGGAATATAAAGCACTGATCATAATAAGAATACATGAAATATACAATCCTGATCCGACAACACAGTCCAATTTCGATCGAGTCATTGACCACGTGATCGAGCCCGATTTCCGATCACGTGACACCACGGCCCGGGACATCCCTAGTAATATGTTGCGTATAAGTCTGAATCCGCTAATTCATGGCGATCATGTAAACAGTCAAAGAGTTCCGATATGGCAAAGAGTGTGTGCTCTTTAGATGCAGATGGTCACATCTGCGGGGTACCAGGTCCTATCTGATCATATTTTAGTCTTTTGTAAAAACGAAAATGACAAGCAATATTTCAGCTATTTGTACAATTTGGATCCAGATGCCATTAGAAAAATATCATAAGAATGTGTTAAAGACACCAAAAACATTTTATTAAAGTAAGTCTTTTAAATGTTATCCTGACACTGGTTACACATGAAAGC
>NC_050535.1:8694630-8703880 GCF_002922805.2 Oryzias melastigma
TTTGTCACGAAAATGACAAGCAATATTTCAGCTATTTGTACAATTTGGATCCAGAAGCCATTCGACAAATATCACAAGAATGTGTTAAAGACACCAAAAACATTATTTTTATTAAAGTAAGTCTTTTAAATGTTATCCTGACACTGGTTACACATGAAAGCAACAGATACTTGCAAGCACTTTTGTATAATAATGACATGTGGGGAGACTGAAAGTCAGAATTTTCAGTTTTTTTTTAAGTGGATCTTCTTGTCAAGAATAAAAATGTAGCATAATTTTAAATATTTTTTGTAAATAATGATATAAAAAAATAAGGCAACCCCATTTTTATGTTGCGCTGGATATGATCTGTGACATTCCCGTTTGTTTTTCCACATAGCAAAATGCTATTTTTAGCAGCCAAGCTGCCTTAAATATCAGCCTGTTTTTCATGCTGTCTGACTCTGTCAATTAACCTTTAGGTTAAACGTGTCATCGAAGGCAACGGCAGAACACAATAGCCTGAGCGAATGTCCGCGTCTCTGTCCAAACATCCATCATCATCTCGCACAAACTCTGTGCTGACAGGTGAGAGATGTGTGCGGAGTGTGCACAGTTCTAATCCACTGTACTTGTTTACATGTAAGTTTACATTGTAGATTTAAGCAATCTTGGTACCAAAACATTCAGCTTGTTCAGGTCATTACTGCTTATACTTTTGGTATTCATAAACTTTATAACTTCTGAAATGTTGAGCAAAACATGTCCCATAGGAAGTGACTGAGAAATTATTCAAAAACGTACTTACTTAAAAATTGTGTGCACTTTAAAACCATCGTTTACAATAATTTTCAAGAAATTTGACATTTAACTGTTAAATTCGCATTATGCTAGCTAATTTGGGTAATTTGGTATCTCCTGAGATTTTTTATGCTAATTTGGATTTGATCTAATATTTTAGCCAATTCTAATTTGGAATTTAGCTATAATTTCAGAAACATGCTAACTTTTTTGGCTGCTATGTTATCAACTGAGGCTTTTTTAATGCTAATTTGGAATTGATCTAATATTTTGGCAACATGCTAACATTTTTGGCTAATATGTTATCTACTGATATTTTTTAATGCTAATTTGGAATTTAGCAAATATTTTAGTAAGAAGCTAACATTTTTAGCTAATATATAATCTGCCTAGATTTTGTAATGCTAATTTCAAATCTAGCTAATATTTTAGCAACATGCGAACGTTTTTGGCTAATTTGTTATCTACAGAGATGTTTTTATGCTCATTTGGGAATTTAGCTATAATTTCAGAAACATGCTAACTTTTTTGGCTAATATGTTAGCTACTGAGATTTTTTTAATGCTAATTTGGAATTTAACAAATATTTTAGCAAAATGCTAACATTTTTGGCCAATGTGTTATCTACCTAGATTTTTTAATGCTAATATCAAATTTAGCTAATATCTTAGCAACATGCTAACGTTTTTGCCTAATTTTCTACAGAGATCTTTTATGCTCATTTGTAATTTTGCTATAATTTGAAAAACATGCTAACATTCTTGGCTAATATGCTATCTACTGAGGCTTTTTTAATGCTAATTTAGAATGAAGCTATATTTCAGCAACATGCTAATGTTTTGGGGTATTTTACTATACACTGAGGTTTTTTTAATACGAACATTTCTGGCTAATATGTTATCTATTGAATTTTTTCCAATTTGTTCATTTGGAATTGATCTAATATTTTAGAAACAACGTATTTGGCTAATATGTTGTCCACTGAGGTTGTTTATGCTAATTTGGAATGTAGCTAACATTGTATCAGCATGCTAACATTTTGGGCCAATTTGTTATCTGCTGTGGTCTGTTAGGTAACTTTTGAGTTTACCTAATATTTTAGCAACATGCTAATTGATTTTTTTTTTTTTCTTTTGATAATTTGGCATTTTACTAAGGATTTTTAGGCTATTTTGGAGTTGAGCTAGTATTTTAGCAATGGGTTTAGCAAAAGGTTTTTTGGGGCTAATTTGGAGTTTAGCTCATATTTAAGCAACACACTACATGTTTTAGCAAAATTGGATGTATTGAGGATTTAAAAAAAGACTTACTACAATTTTTTTAGAAATTTGATCCAACTTCAGTGGTCATAGTTTTTTAACAAAATTTGAAGTCTTAGAAAATTTAGCATTTTGAAAATAATTTTGCATTTTCAGAAAATCACTTCAGCATTTAGAGTATCCTAAATTGCTTCAGCGTTTTCAGCTAACAGCTTCAGCATCTTCAATAACCAGATTTAGCAAAAAGCATTCACACTTCCATTATCGTACACAACATTTCTAGTTCATTTTAGCTGTTAGCTGAATTTCATATTTTCACCTCAAGCAAAAACAAAATCACAGCAAGGACATTTTCACTGTCAAACAAGACCTCACCCACAACCTCTTTGTTTTGACAAAAGCAGCTTGATCTATTTTTTTTTTTCACCAATTCGCAGCATGGGGCTTTGCGATAAAGTGAAAGCTTTGAGACGAGTTGGTGGAAGACAAGGCCCATCATGTTCAGCCGGTAACAGTGACACATCAAAGAGGAGGCGCTGGCCTAAAAACCTCAGGCACTGTCAGACTGCGTCTCACTGATCTGTGACCACAGCCAGACTGCAGTACTTTGAGCTGCAAACATCAGCCTCTTGCACAGCAAGGACGACTCACTTCAACTGGAAAGCACAAACACAAACAACGGCAGCAAGATCACCTCAGTGTGGAAGTGCTGTAAAAATAGCGTCTGTTTGATTACAGGTAAACGAAAACTTCAACACTTTAAAAAAAAATGTGTTAAAAGATAAAAAGATCACAGTGAAGATGAACCAGAAATGTCAGCTTTCAAAAAATCAAGCTGTCAGCCTTGCGGTAACAAAGTGAATCCTTCTTTCTTCTTTTGCAATTTTTTATGCATGCACAAATAAAGCGCGCTTCCTTTATCCAAGTAACAGCACTATGTGGGTACGCAAAGAGAAAAGGATTCTATGATGACATGTTTGGGACCAGCTGCCTGTCTGTCACTATTTCCTGCCAAGAATGTTTGACAAGTGACAAACAGGCTGGCAGCTCGGCGCTCCTGCGGCGGATTTTGAATGAGGACTAATGTGGAAACTTAGCGATCAATAATCTTTGAAAACGTTCCAACAATATCGGAGGTATCATCAAATGGTGATGCCCCGAGTTCAAGCTCTCCTGACACAGTTGTGAAGTTGTCACGCTGCAGTGGATTAACTGGGTGCTTAAAGGTGCGCCTCTCCTTGAAAGATCAATGTGTTTCTCTTAAAGGGGCAAACTCAAATACTCCTACTCAGTCTTCTACACCACAACTCAACCAGATGTTCATTTATCTCCAAATTCTAGTCTAAAACTCCTGCTGGTACTGCCAGGAGTCAACACAAAAGTTTGAATGTTGATATTTTCATGAAAAACAAAAGAAAAAAATAACTATATAACTTTAATATCAGAACAGAACATTGTGACTATGTCCCAACACACTACTAACTATTAACTGTATAAGAGCACTGGACTCAGTGACCCCACCCATCTCACGGTCCCAACAGGAAGTACCCGCTAATCCTAAAAAGTCAAAATCCATAGACTTCTATTGAGAAATAAACACCTGTTACTCATATTTGCCAGTATAACCATTCTTGCTCCATCACCCTTTTGTTAACATGCTACTTATTTTATAAACTGACCAATCAGATGTTTCAATAAAAGTGTAGTGCCCACTGCGTCGACTGTTCAAAATATTTGAGAGATCTCGTGTAGCCCGCTATCAAGTGTATGGGGTCCTAATTGGTGAGTGGTTACCCTAGAAACAATAACTCAGACTGACTTGGAACAATCACTGCTTATTGGTTCCAACATGGCAGTGTCCGTATGGTGAATGAAGTCAACTCAATTGCTGTGTTCCAAAATTCTACGTCTGTAATATACTTTCGGCCTCCGGGTGGCGCTGTTATCACTTTCTTTGCCAGCGGCGATGGGTGAAACAACCCACAAGTGGGCTTTTTTTTGGTTTTAGAAATTCCCAAGAGTCTTCACGGACACTTCTATGCTTTCGACTAGCAAGTCTGATTTAAGTAAATTGATTTTATTTTTAGTCGCTAACTAATCTAAAGACATTTGAACCCAATAGGACACACAAAGCTGCTCAGAGAAGCTATTATTTTGTCAGCACTACTTTCTAGGGATGCAAGAGTCTGGCAAGGTATCACGATACCTAGGATACATCGCGATACAATTTGTATCACGATGTATCCCAAGACTGTACCAGAACTATAATTCACTATTGTTTTAAGAGTATGACTTAGAAATAAAACTACCTAATTATTAATTCATTGTAATAAAATGGAAAGATTCATTTTATTTAATGATCACAATGGTAAACACTGCACCTGTATCCCATATGTATAAGTATCGCCAAATGAAGTATCACGATATATCGCCAAATCGATTTTTCTCTACAGCCGTACTATTTCCACCTTTTTTATAGTTTTTACTGAATCTTTTTATTCCTGATCCTCTTTTGTATTGTTGATGTAACAAGTCAGCCCTCGAGGAGTCCCTCACATGGCCTCAGGCTCCTACCTGTCAGCACACTAAACCACTGATATTGTTTCAAACAATTATTAAAGATCTAGCCTTACAACAAGAGCAACGACACAGCCGGTCATTAGAACTCCACATACTTGAGTTAGAAATGAGATGTCTATCTAGTTTCATAAATCGATATGACCCAATTCCATTAGACGGGCAATTGCACAAGCAAATTGGTTTTATTTGACACTGCTAATGCGTGTGTGTAAACATACAAACTGCATAATGTAGCTCAATGCAACTCCACTTCAAGAAACAAAAAAAAAATCCAATATCCAGGAGCTGTTTAGTCAGACTCATGAGTGGTTTCTTGGCATGCTTTTGTACACTTTTACATGGTATGAATTACTTGTGCAACTGAGTACAGCCAGTTTGTGAGTCATCCGCCGCTGCATGTTTACACAGCGACGAAGGCATGAATTTTTAAGGCTTCAGCAGAGCTCAGGGAGGACCACCAGCAAAGATCACAAGCAGCTCAGAACCACGTTTGGCCTGAAAGGAAAGGCTGCATAAAAGTGAAGGGGAAAAAAAATCAGACAAATATATAAAACAAATGTTTGTCTTTTGCTTCAATTAAATCTTGAATCTGCAAAAAATGCATAGTATTCCAAGTATTACTCTAAAATACAATTTAAACAAGTCATTAAAGATTCACTTCAATAAAAAAAATGTTTCTGGTGTCTTTAACATGTTCTTATAGCATTTTTGGTAACACTTTACTATTATTACACAGTATTTATCATTAGTTAACCAATAGTTGAGCATGATTAAACATTTAATTAATCATTTATAAAGCCCCACTCCTTCTTCATTAAGCATTAGCATGTAGCTTATTTGTGTTGTTATTAACACACTTGAATCTTTCAAAAACTGTGCACACTTTTAGCAAGAAACACAGTTCAAACTTTAAAATGTTCAGAAACTACTGAGTTTTTAGGGTCATTTATAGTGTAGCATTAAATTTAGCAGCAAACTAGCTGTTTTTGACTAATTTACAGATTTCTCCTGTTTTTTAGGCTAATTTGGAGTTTAGCTAAAATTTTAGCAACATGCTAAATTAATGGCAAATTACACTTTCTTACAGTTTTTTTAGTATTAGGGGTTAAGCTAATATTTTAGCATTATGCTAGTGTTTTGGCTAATTTAGACATTTTTCCATTTTTTTTTAATAACTTGGAGTTTCGCTAATATTTTAGCAGTGTGCGAGCTGTTTTGGCAAAATTAGATATTTTTTCCAGTTTTTTTAGCATCTTTTCGTGTTTAGCTAATGTTAGCACTATGCTAGCTTTTACGCATTTTTCCACTTTTTAGGCTAATTTAGAGTTTAGCTAATACTTTAACTATATGCTAACTGTTTTAGAAAATTTAGACTTTTTTTCTACTTTTTTTAGGATAATTTGGAGTTTAGCTAATATTTTAACAGTGTGCTAGCTGTTTAGGCAAAATTAGATATTTTTCCATTTTTTTTAGGATCTTTTTTAGTTTAGCTAATATTAGCATTATGCTAACTGTTACGCAATTTTCCAGTTTCTAGGATAATTTGGAGTTTAGCTAATATTTTAGCAGTGTGCTAGCTGTTTAGGCAAAATTAGATATTTTTCCATTTTTTTTAGGATCTTTTTTAGTTTAGCTAATATTAGCATTATGCTAACTGTTATGCAATTTTCCAGTTTTTACGATAATTTGGAATTAGCTAATATTTTAGCAGTGTGCTAGCTGTTTTGGCAAAAGTAGATATTTTTTTCAGTTTTTTTAGCATCTTTTTGAGTTTAGCTAATATTAGCATTATGCTAGCTGTTACGCAGTTTTCCAGTTTTTAGGATAATTTAGATTTTAGCTAATATTTTAACAATATGCTAGCTGTTTTGGCAACATTTTTCAACTTTTTTTGTGGATAATTTGACTTTTAGCCAGTATTTTAGTAAGCCATAGGCTTCAGCATTTTTAGCTAGCTATCAGTTTTAGCATCTTCAGCTATCAGGTAATGCATATATCTAGTCATAAAACGTTATCCATTTTCCTGATGATCAAGGTCTCATATTTAGAATATAATGCTTAAAATAGCATTTCTGAGTATTTCTTGATTTAAATCTAATGAATCAGGAGCAGACAAAAAAAAATGTGTTTTGAAAATACCAAAAGTTCCCCGCTCTGCTCCAAACTGAAACATTCACTTGCAGACAAGCTATTTTTGTTGCTCTCCTAATGTTCGGTTGGAGGTGTGAGGGGCTGTAAGCTAACGGGAAAGCATGTTAACAGATAACGGGACGTGGGGGTGGGCTTACTGTGCCCTAACAACACCCCCCCCCCACAGTAAAGAGGGAAATTTTTGATAACTACTGATGCTCTGCTGAAGCTATATCCTAGAATACAACACTTTAAAAAAAAAATGGCTAAAACCTGCATGATCATTATTAAAACACCACTAGGAACGCTTTTATAATAGATCAAAAGATGATCAGAGTGGATATTTAAACATCCCGATTGTTGACTGGAAAATAAAATGTCAAGAGTTGTATCAAAACATTGTAAAAACTACATTTTGATTCCGCTATGATGACTCAGAATGTGCACCAATCAAGTCCCAACTGACCCACTTACCGCGTTACGCTGAGTAAGTCTTACCAGATAGCAAAACCAGCACAATTTATTTACATTAAAAACTTGTAGACGTAACCCACAATCCTCTTTCTGAGGAGCTTTTGATAAATATTTCATTTCTGCTTCTTTGACACAACACTTTTCGCTCACTTCAAAGCTGCAATGTTTTTTTTTTAGGGAGGATGACTAAAGATTTCCTTCTAAAGAGGCGAGACGACACTGAAGCTGCACAAACACTGAACAGAGAGAATGATTGATTATACAGAATGACAAATTCCAGTATTTGATTCTTTTCCATTACTAAAGCCTCTTTTTGCAAACAGAATTCCTAATTTATTTGTAGTTTTATCTTCAATTATGAGCACATTTTAAAGCCATGCTCTGCAGCAATGTCCACAATAGCAAAGCTAAAGAATTTGTAAAAGATTATTAGCAATGTGGCAACATTATGAGGGATTTATGAGCAATAGTTAAACACTCGGTGAATGATTCATGACATGAATGCTGGGATCTTCAGACTTGTTTTTCTTTTGCATAAGCTTTGATCCAGAACCAGATCATGACCAAAGAGATGCTTTCCAAGTTGCTTTCAAAGAGCTATTCCGTTATTTCCAAAAAGGATTTGGGGTACACTTATTTAAATCAACAGCTGCCCTGAAAATATTCAACAAACGATTCAGCGGGCTTGTTTAACCAGTGATCCATGAAAAAAAAACAACACCTGACTTCACTCAGCTGTGCTGATGCACAAACACGATTTAAGACCAATTGCTCATAAAACAAACCCGCCCTAATTCCATTTCAAGCTTGGCGGTGAAAACAGAGCCGATCCTGCTGCAGATTAGAAGGACGTCTGCAGTCTAATTATCAGAGGTCGTGAACAGGCTCCACCTTGTGTTAAGGACTTCTCAGCAGAAAGAAAAAGGCAACCCGGGTGTCGTCTTTTCACGCGGCCGTCCGCTGAGAGACCTGCAGGGGTTACAGCGGTGCACGAGAAACATTTGAGACCCGGAGCCCCAGCGAGCCCCACAGACCAACGGCGCTCAGCCATCCACAACAAGCCAGAGATAATGGATGCCAAAGGATGACAGATCTCTGTGGAGGACTTCTCTCCTCCACATGCATGCTTTGAGAGAGCACTCTGGTGCAAGAACAGAGTGAAAATACAATCACAGCAGAAAGTTCATCTTAATGAGTCTACTATTCTTCATTGGGAGTTCACTTACAATGTTTAAAGTGGTCAACACAACAGATTACGTGGTTTGGATAATTTAGTCCTAATAGGCTAAAGTGATCATACCTCTTAATAAATAAGGATAGATGGATCGATGGATGCTAGCTGTAAACTGTAACTTTTTAACATAATTAGGAAGAGATCTCAGAGTCAGACCTGTTTCCGGTGCATGTTGGACTCCAGCAGGGCTGCCCTTTATCACCTGTTCTGTTCATAGTCTTTATGGACAGAATTTCTAGGCGCAGTCAGGGGCCGGAGGAGATCTGGTTTGGGGACCACAGGATTTTATCTCTGCTCTTTGCAGATGATGTTGTTCTGTTGGCTTCATCAAACCAGGACCTCCAGCATGCATTGGAGAGGTTTGCAGCCGAGTGTGAAGCGGCTGGAATGAGGGTCAGCACCGCTAAGTCTGAGGCCATGGTTCTTGACCGGAGAAAGGTGGTTTGCCCTCTCTCGGTGGGTGGAGTGCTCCTGCCTCAGGTGGAGGAGTTTAAATATCTTGGGGTCTTGTTCACGAGTGAGGGAAGATCGGAGCGTGAGATAGACAGGCGGATTGGACCGGCGTCCGCCATTTTGCGGTCGCTGTACCGGTCTGTTGTGGTGAAAAGAGAGCTGAGTCAGAAAGCAAAGCTCTCAATTTACCGGTTGATCTTCGTCCCAGTACTCAGCTATGGTCATGAGCTCTGGGTCGTGACCGAAAGAATGAGATCCCGACTACAAGCGGCTGATTACATCGGACCATTAATAACAATAAAATAAGGATTGCCGGATATAATTACCCAGAGGCCGGCTC
>NC_050535.1:8704133-8749328 GCF_002922805.2 Oryzias melastigma
GTGGTGAAAAGAGAGCTGAGCCAGAAAGCAAAGCTCTCGATTTACCGGTTGATCTTCGTCCCAGTACTCAGCTATGGTCATGAGCTCTGGGTCGTGACCGAAAGAACGAGATCCCGACTACAAGCGGCTGGGCGCTCCCTTAGAGATCGGGTGAGAAGCTCGGTCACCCGGAGAGAGCTCGGAGTAGAGCCGCTTCTCCTCCACATTGAGAGGAGCCAGATGAGGTGGTCCGTGCATCTGGTCCAGATGCCTCCTGGACGCCTCCTTGGAGAGGTGTTCCGGGCATGTCCCACTGGGCAGGGGTCACGGGGAAGACCCAGGACACGCTGGAGAGACTATGTTTCTCGGCTGGCCTGGGAACGCCTCGGGGTCCCCCCAGAGGAGCTGGAGGAAGTGGCCGGGGAGAGGGAAGTCTGGGCATCTTTGCTTAGACTGCTGCCCCTGCGACCCGGTCCCGGATAAGCGGAAGAAGATGGATGGATAGGAACAAGATAACATCGGACCATTAATAACAATAAAATAAGGATTGCCGGATATAATTACCCCGAGGGCCGGCTCCGGCCCCCGGGCCTTGACTTTGACCTATGTGTCTTACGGAGTACCAGGATGCTATAGGTGATCTGTAATGCAAATAATTGTGCAGTGAATGAAAACAACTCTTACTATTATATTATTAGTGAGTTTGAAGTTAAACGTGATGGGAGCATCTTATATTTTTAGTTTAATGGCTAAAATTACTGTTACTTGTAGGGCTAATTCAGCTCTGAATGTTCAGCCTCACAATCGCCTAGTGAAACTCAGAAAAAGTATATTCTTTAAATTAATTGTGATCAGACGAGTTTTTATCATATATTCCTGACGAGAAGACATTTTTAAGGTAATTCTCCTAAAGCTCTCCCATTAGTGAGTAAAAAGAAAGTAATAAAGTTCATATTAAAACAGTGAGCGAGTTCACTCTTTCATCCATCTTTTGCACGTACAGAAAGTCACTGGAGCACTTCTTGATGGTTTTATATAGATCTGCGTTAAAAAACATCAAATGGAAGATGAAACTAGACGAGCCCCGCGCAGGTGGCCATCTGGTATTTAAAGGCACTCCAAGGAGCACCACCATCTGCTGTTCTTCTCGTACATGTAGATGAAGCAAACTTCACAGCAGAGAAGTAGCCACAGATAAATTATTTCACCAGATTGTCATTTCCCCTTTGAGCTTTCCTTGTTTGTTTTTAACAGGGCAGCTTCTACTGCCTGTCGCTTTTTTTCTCTTTTTTTTTTTATCGGTTGAATGTAAAGAAAATACAAAAGCAGCTTCCATCCTGCAGATTTATTTAAGCACTCGTCTCCCTGAGGCCACTTCTGCCATGCTTGTCTCACTAAATAGCTGTCACTGAAAAAAATAAAAAAGTAAACGAATAAAAATAAGTCTCTCTGGTTTATGGTGCTCCCTTTTGGTTTGCCCTCCAACCATTTCAGGAGACATCTGAGCTCCTGAAACAGCTGTAGCAAAGGTTAAGAACTGTAGGTATGGATGGTGTTTAAATGCTAGCAATATTCATACAACGCTAAAAGTTATTAACTGACCCCTGATGGTAAAAAATTAAAAAAAAAAGCCATAGCAGAAGCACCTGTTGGCCGTCGACTGGTATGAATTGCAGGAGAGAGTGAATTCCGCGCGCACTCCGCGCTGCTTTGCCGCGCCTCCACGTCCAGACTGAACCAGGGGAATTACAACATAAAAATAGATTTTTGTTGATGAAAAAAAAGCCTGTTCACATCTACCAAATAATTAAAGAATAAAAGGCAAAACCTTCTGTGCGCCACATGACCGCTTAACTCATGAAAATAATAATCCACATAGATCTGCAGAGATTTTATTGTTATTAATGACCCGATGTTATTTTGCACTTATTTTTTAACTTGTATAATTTTGACAAAATATATATTTTATGGAGAGTAAAATATTGAAAGTTTTTTAAGTTGATTTATTCTGGAATAATAATCCTGCCTTTTTATTATTCATAATTATGTTAAAAAGTTACAGTTTTAAAGTTTTAAAAATTGTCATTCTGCTAGCTGTTTTGGCTAAGGTAATTTTTTTTAAAGTTTTTTAGGCTATTTTGGAGTTAGGCTAACATTTACACTCTAGCTGTTTTGACAAATTTAGGCTTTTTTTACGTTTTTTAGACTATTTTGGAGTTAGGCTAACATTTACACTCTAGCTGTTTTGACAAATTTAGGCTTTTTTTTACGTTTTTTAGACTATTTTGGAGTTAGGCTAACATTTACACTCTAGCTGTTTTGGCTAATTTAGGCGTTTTTTTTAACGTTTTTTAGGCTATTTTGGAGTTAGGCTAACATTTACACTCTAGCTGTTTTGGCTAATTTAGGCTTTTTTTAACGTTTTTTAGGCCATTTTGGAGTTAGGCTAACATTTACACTCTAGCTGTTTTGACAAATTTAGCCTTTTTTTTACGTTTTTTAGGCCATTTTGGAGTTAGGCTAACATTTACACTCTAGCTGTTTTGACAAATTTAGCCTTTTTTTACGTTTTTTAGGTTATTTTGGAGTTAGGCTAACATTTACACTCTAGCTGTTTTGACAAACTTAGCCTTTTTTTACGTTTTTTAGGCTATTTTGGAGTTAGGCTAACATTTACACTCTAGCTGTTTTGGCTAATTTAGGCTTTTTTCAGTTTTTTAGGCTATTTTGAAGTTTAGCTATTTCTTCAGCTACATGCTAGCTGTTTTTTGTTTTAGTTTTTTAAGGCTAATTTGGTATTTAGCTAATATTTTAGCTTCAGTGATTTAAGCTATCAATTTCAGCATCTTCAGCGGCCAAATTCAGCTTACAGTACTAGCATTATCCCATGTAATGCTATATAGCTAGCTAATAATTATGTTAAAAAGTTATGGTTTAAAATGTAAAAAAAATATATTTTTAGAGTGTTCAATAAATGTTTATCCTGTTCGACCACGACCTAAGGTGTGTTTTGGATTTTGACCTCCTGTGCGATTGAGTTTGACACCCCTGCTATAGGTTAACATGTGCGCCAAATGGAAGTGGGCCTCGTTCCGCGCCACTTTTCCGCGTCCAGTGTTAACCAGGCATATTACAACATAAAAATTGTTTTTTGTTGTTGAAATAAAGCCTATTCACATGTATCAAAGAATAAAAAGCAAAACCTTCCATGCACCTCATGACTGCTAAACTCATTAAAATAATAATAAATGCATTAAGATTCCCTGGAGACTTACGGAACAATTCAGGAATATTAAGACTGGATTTGAGGTCTGACCGGGGAGGGAATGTCCCCGTGTCCCCCCCAAAATCTGAGCTGCAACTCCACTTCAAAGAGCGGCAGTATTTAACACCTCTTAGAGTCTGTTAGATGTCGGCCGTTGGGATTAAGACCTCCGCCTCCTCGCCATGTTTCCGCCAGATTTCATCATTATTAGAACAATGCACATTTGTAAATATAGGGCAGAGCGATTAAAGGCAGAAGAGACGGAGAGCAATGCGGGGAGACAAAAGAGCGTCCGTCCGTCTCTGCAGATGACTTTTGTATCTGGGAGGCAGATTTTGTCCTAGTTGCTGTTAGTGGTGGGAAGATACGGGCGGGGGGGAGGCCAGCGTTGGGTTGTGACGTCAGTGCCCTTGTTCTAATGGCCTCGGATGCTCGCCACGGCGACGCCGGGTCAAACAGAGTGGCAGTAATTGGCGCTTAGAGGAGCATGTGAGCCTGATCAGGGTAACAGCTTCACTACATGTTTGTGTCCCTGAGAGAACATGTCAAAGTAAAGCTGGGTTACATGTGTGGCGTAAGGTGGCAAAACATGGATTTATCATCACAATATTATGAAAATAACATATGATGTGGCATTGCCTTTGGCCTCAGACATGCCTAATTCTACTTATGTGTGAGTGATTATTATTACTTTTCTTAGTGTGGTTTTATTACCCAATATAGATATTAGAAGGGGCAACTAACTGTATAAGTTGGCTGGAGCTGATTGGCTCTGTAGTAGTCGCTATTTTGGCGGACAATTTTATAATCAAACCTAGATTTTTCTACAGAATGATCAAATAGACCAGAGTTGCACAAAACTCTGTTTTGACTGAAGTTTTTGAATATAAATTTGAATTGCCGGATTTTCTCTATGATAAAAGCCCTAAAAATCCACTCCATTAATTTTTTTTTAACAAGCTCTTGTTTCATTTTTTCACGCATGATGAAGGACATATATAAGAAAAATTAAGCTTAAAATTATGCTTTTTAAGTATTTATTAGGGTCGGGAAATTATTTTAAAAAATTAACTAATTAATCCCAAACCAGGAAAAAATTAATTGCAATTAATCACTAAAACATTTTTTTTGTCTCAGTATTTGCCGACCACTTATTATCTGCGAATGATAACAATATGAAATCAGACATGAAACTCTACATTTAGAACATTTATTTCAATTAGTGCTGTCAATCGATTACAAAAAAAAAAATCTGATTAATCGCACTTTTGTGTTGGGATTAATCACGATTAATCACAATGTTTTAGCAGGTAAAATTTATTTGTACAATATGGCATCAGACCATGGATTAAATAATCCGCTTTTTGTGAAAAAGTGATCTAAACCCCAAAAATAGAAAGAATAAAGTACTAAAAACTGATTGAATATTTATTTATTTTGTAAGTGACTATGGTATAAGCGGGATAATACCCAATAAAATGTTTTAACGCACGCCATGGACACTGCCACAAACAATTCTTTTAATATCCCCAATAATTTTTTCAGATTAGTCGACTAATCGGGTCTTACACAAAATGGATGTAAAGCACAGATCTTAACCATCATTAGCTTTAAACTAACTAAAAACTACTTATATAACATTAACTGTGATAATGCTAGTGTGAATGCTGTAAGGTGAAGATGCTAGTGATGATAGCTCAAGATGGTGAAATTGAAAGCTAACAGCTGAAGCTGATAGCCAGCTAACAAACAAGTTGAATACGAAATTAGCCTAAAAACCTGAAAAAAGCCTAATTTAGCCAAAACAGCTAGCATACCGCTGAAACATTAGCTAAACTCCAAAATCGCCTAAAAACTGAAAAAATTCCCAAGTTAGCCAAAATAGCTAGCATGTAACTAAAATATTAGCTAAACTTTAAATTAGCCTAAAAATCTAAAATATTCCCAAATTTGCCTAAATAGCTAACATGTAGCTGAAACATTAGCTAAACTCCAAATTAGCCTGAAAACTGAAAATTTACTAAATTAGCCAAAATAGCTAGCTTGTAGCTGAAACATTAGCTAAACTCCAAATTAGCCTAAAAAAACCTTAATAAATGCCTAAATAGTCCAAAACGCTAACAGAATGGCATTATAACTTTTAACTTTACAACACTCTTATAATCTCCATATAATATCAAGTAACCGACTGTTAAATTAGTCTTCGACTATTTTAACAGTCGATTTGTCGTCGACTAATCGTGGCGGCCCTAAATGATATTGAAGAAATGTCACACAAAAATAGGAGAAAGTGTGTCTTTAGTAAAGGAAAAAATACTTGGAGTTTGTTGGCTTATTTTAAAACTTTATTCTCGTAAAATTACAACTTTTTCTCTTAATTCTACAAGTTTATACTCAGTTTTTTTCTCCTAACATTAAGAGTTTATTCTCCTAAATGTATTCAATTACTTTATTCTAGACCCTAATACTCCGTCGTACATCTAAGCCGTCATAATGACTTTTTTATGTTCTGTGCTTTAAAAAAAAGTTTTTTAGCATCAACATAAACAAACTAACACTGTAGCAGGAGGTTGTTGACCCCATTTGACTGCACAGTGACATGTCCAACAGTGTTTCTGCACCATAAGTAAACACAGAGGGAAACACAGACTTCCTTTAACTTTACAGCTCAGACAGACCCCTTCATCGATCTTTAAAGCAACTTGTCTTTGACTTAGCACGACAGCAGGCGGCCACGACCGTCTGATCTCTGCTAATACCAACCGGGCCACGGAGGTGAGGAACACCAGATGTTGGAGCCCACCGGAAAGCCTGTGGTGTGAATTATTGACCAGTTCATCCATTTTCACATGCTGCCATTTTAGATTTTGGTGTAATTACAGCCTCGCTGGGCAATCTGCGCCATCGACCGCCTCCTCCAAACAAACAACTCCCTCCAGGCCGGGGGATTGCCGGCGCTGCCTGCCACGAACAGACCAGCAGCAGCATGAAACAGACTGTGAAAGGTTGAAGACAAAGATGCCTGTATGTGCACAAACAAACATAATGAACGTGTCTGTTTTTATTCCGAGAGACTGGGTAAATAAATTCCAGCTAACTCTGGCCGCGTAAAGAGCACCTACATTGAGTTTGCTGTGAGTAATTTGATTAGAGGGGATGTAATGGTTTTAACATTGACTTTGCTTTGCTTTGTTAAGTAGATCCTGAGTTCATTTAGTGCGGCACACCTGTGACAGAGAAAGGGTTGTAGCAGAGAGAAAAAATTAGTTTTGAACACCCTGTAAGTCACTTTTATCTTTTATGATGTCATTTTCTGAGGGGAATGAAACTTGATAGATTGAAAAAAAACAGTAAAAATTCAATAAATCAAATAGAAATTGCCGTTTTTGTTGTATTAAGCAGCATATTTGATGGGAAACACTGTGGTGCTTCTGTGGCTTTGAGGTCAAAGCAGCCAACTGCCAACTGGATGGTGAGTGGTTTGATTCTTTAAAGTGCCTTTGGGCACATGAGTAAACTCTGGATAACCTCTAATGTTTTACCACTGTGAAATAGACTATTTTGCAAAAAGAAAAAAAAAGAAAAAAATTGCCAAAACCAGAAAGTACCAGATTAATTTATTTTTTATTGAGTTGCGTCAATGTGCAAAAACATTAAAGATGCTTCACATCAGATTATAGAGATACAGATTACATCTGTAGTCCCCAAACAAGTCAAATCACTCAATATAAATGTAAACAATTCAAATACCCACTCGTCCGATAAACTTTTCCACAAACAACCAGTTACATAATAACATTTTACAATAAAAATTTTACAATAAAATCTAACTGAAACTATATCATGGCTTACAGGCCAAAGGTAAGTAGTCATTCAACTACACACTCTTACTTTAACCCTTTAACTACCCAAAAAAGAAAAAAGAAAAAAAATCAAGAAAGTTTTGTTTTTTTTCCTGCTGCTTATCTCCCTAGAGGGACATTGAAATAAAAAAAACGATAAAACAAAAAGTTGAAGTGACGTATTTTTTTTAATAACAAATTACCCAAAAACGTTAGCATGTTGCTAAAATAATAGCTAATCTCCAAATTTATGAAAATTACTGTTTTATTTTTCTTCAGCCAGAGAGCCACCATGGAGAGATAAGAGCCACAGGTTGCAGACCCCTCATCTAGATAGACTGTTGCACTGTCGTGGGTCAGTTTGTTTCAAATGTTTCCATGTACATAAACAACGGTGTCATCTGCATACATTTGTATGTCATCACCACATACTGATGGAAGATCGTTTTTATATATTGTGAAAAGCAATGGCCCAAGGACAGAGCCTTGTGGTACACCCAAATCACTGGTCTTAGATGTTGAGAGCGTTGAGTTGACGTGTACATACTGAACACGGCCACAGAGGTAGGATTCGATCCATAGATTGTAATGAGTAAGCTTTCTCAGTAGAACAAAGTGGTTGACCGTGTCCAAAAATACGGCACCCCAAACCCCGCCCTTGTCCAGCTCTGCCTTGCTGTCTCTATAAAGTAGCAGCATACATTTTCAGTGGAATGCTGTTTAGTATAATCACATGGGATGAAGAAAGTTATATGTGGAGAAATGTACTTTTAAATGAATAGTCATAAATGACCATTCATGGCTACTGCAGAATTTTATGGGTCATATCATTTTTTTTCTAGATTCTGAAGATAATTAAAGCATATTTAGCTGCACAACGTGAGGCTTTCATGTACCACCGCTGGGAGAACAAGGCGTGCGATGTGCTTAATTGTGCTGAAAATGGATGTAAACACTCCACTCTGTTCACTGCTGCTGGAACGCTGTCACATTTTCAGATGGTTATGACCTTGTTGCATCTGTCAGGTAGAAGAAATCCCCCAGCTATGTTCATTCTCTTGGAAAAATCCAATCCATTGTGGGGTGTTTTTCTATTTATTTTATGTGATATGATAAATTAAATAAGAAAATTCAAATGATGGAAAGAAAAAAACATATTTAAAATGTTTATTTTTGAAACTTTCAATTTCAAAATCCACAATATTAAGTTATGAAAATGAAAATAAGCATTTTTGATTATGTGTTGTATTTACATACCTAGTTAATATTCATATCTGCTATTAATTTTGATTAAAAAACATACATTTTAATATAATGGCTTGAAACAAACTTGTTTTTTTTTCCATATTTGGATTAAGTTGGTTTAAAAAGAGACAACAAAGTGCTGTAAAGAACCACATAATAGCCCGGTTGCCTGTACAGCCCAGCGATGTCTTTCTGGACCGCTGTGGTGACGTCACTGAGCGTTGTGGTCACATGTGGTCAGCGGTTAATGTAGCGAAAAAGCTGAATATCAGAACTTCATTTGTCATTTCCGAGCTTCAATCTTTTACCTAAACCGTGGCTGAAGTCGATCCACATAAAAACTATTTTCAATTACCTCATCCGTTCCCTCTTGACATATTTTACAGCACAGATGTAAAAAGCTAAATAAATCCAGGCCAATAAAATGCAAAATGGTTAAATAGTCCGCAAAAATTGGCTTCTGGGTCTCTTCATGCTGCCACATTTTCTGCAAACAAGCTCGCTGTTTTATGACAACCATTAACCAGACAAGGCAGCAGAAGACAGCAGGGACCTGAGAGACGGAGGTCTCTGCTGGGAGAGACATGACTTCAAAGCAGCCAGGATCAATGATTCCGTTTGCCTATTGATCTTCTCTGCCTCTCGGGAGAACGATCCATCAATAAGGCTCGGCTCTGGTCTGGAGAGGGATTAGGCTTTCAGCTTTAATCTAAGTCTCTTTACTAAATTTGAGCAAAATCCCTTTTGTAATGAGATGTGTAGCACTCATCCAGTTGTTAATGGAAATTCCTGCCTCGTCTTTGCATTAACTTTACAGTTGTTTTTCCAGAACGGATTTTAAACAAAGGATTACTTGATCAAATCACATGTGTGCCGAAGTATTATGCAAAATATGCCTCTGTAGGAAAGATAGCGAGAAAACCAATAATTATAAAGGATTTAAAATATTAAAAATGACGTTTCAATATTAAATATTCAAAATAATTAGGTCATGTTGTTGCATTAACGGACGCAATTAACAAATTTGAATTATTTATTAATTATTCACACCTCAGATTCGGTCGTTTTTTTTAGTACTTTGTTTTATTTTTTTGGTTTAGATCACTTTTTCACACTTAAATCCTTTTTTTGTACACAACAACACATCACTGAGCCTCAACTGTAAGGGTAAAAAAAGGAGATATAAATGCTGAAAGAGAAAGTTTAGCTCTTACTGCCTGTTTTTTTTCTAGAAGATGAAAGAAAACATTGTTTTAAAGCAGCCTGCGCAGTGATATAGCACAACAACCGGAATTTTTTTTTCTTTCTTTTTTTTCTTTTCAGGTCTGCAGGTTTGTTCCTATATGTCAACATCTTTGTTTTCTTGGAGTAAAACTGCAGACATGGAAGTCTTTAGAGTTCAGCTCATTTTACTGTTGATTTGTTTATGTGCGACCCACTTAATAACTATTAACACTTAATAAATTTAAACATTTCAGACAAAAACAATGAAGGAACATTTTCCTCTTGCCTGTTTTTTGTTCAAAAGCCAAACATTGTCATCAAATTTACCTGGTAAAATATTGTGTTTAATCTCAACACAAAACTGTGATATATTTTTTTTAATCAATTGACAGCCTTTATTAAAAATTAATGTGCTAAATGAGCAGTTTTGCTTGTAAATTTCATTTGTAACTAGAGAAGCTCCATTAACTGCAATAATACTAGGTTAATGCTTTAAGCTGAAAGTAGTCGCTGAAGATGCTGAAGCTTTTTGCTGAAAATGGTGGCGCAATTTACTTTAATTGCTATGAAAGAGTTCTGAAGTTGTAATAACTTTTTTTTAATTTGTTGTAAAAATGCTTAAAAATCCCTAATACATGCCAATTTTGCAAAAATATTTAGTGTGTTGTTTAAATATGAGATAAGGTCCAAATTAGCCCAAAAAACCTTAGTATAGGTCAAATTAGCCTAAAAAGCTAGCTTGTTGCTCATATACTAGTTAAACTGCAAAATTAGTCTAAAATTCCTCAGTAAACTAAATTAGTCAAAAACGTTAGCCTGTTGCTAAAATAGAAGCTAAACTCTAAATTAGCCTATAAATCCAAGTAGATAACAAATTAGTCAAAAACGTTAGCATGTTGCTAAAATAGAAGCTAAACTCTAAATTAGCCTATAAATCCAAGAAGATAACAAATTAGCCAAAAACATTAGCATGTTGCTAAAATAGAAGCTAAACTCTAAATTAGCATATAAATCCAAGAAGATAACAAATTAGCCAAAAACGTTAGCATGTTGCTAAAATAGAAGCTAAACTCTGAATTAGCCTATAAATCCAAGTAGATAACAAATTAGCCAAAAACGTTAGCATGTTGCTAAAATAGTTAATGCTAATGCTAATTAGCTAAACTAACTCCAAAACAGCATAAATAAACATCAGTAGATGCCAAGTTACCCAAATAAGCTAGCATAATGCTAATATAACAGCTCAATGTCAATTTTTTTTAATTACTATAAAAGATTAAAACATCGCCCATGAATATATTTAAAGTCTTGTTGCTAATCTGCTTAAAAATACTAAATTTTAAGACTTTATCGTTCATTTCCTATGAGACATATTTTGCTCAATATTTCAAAAACTATAAAGTTTATGAATACCTAAAAGGACGAGCAGTAATGTCCTGAATGGTTGTTTCAAAATGAGGCTTTGAAGTAACTGGATGAACATCATAAGTGAAGCTTAAAGCTTATAAAGGCCTTAAAAAACATACAAATTCTAAATCAGGAATCCTCTACACAGGATCCATGAAAATGGCCGAAATAGATGTTTTCAAAATAATAACGATTTACCAAATACGTTTTTCACTATGACACAATCATTGTCAATATTATATTTATTAGTCAATAAATTGGTGTACAACACATTGGTCAGCACAAATTCCATTGGTATTTTAGGCAAGAGTTTGGCAACTTTTTGACTTTTTTTGTCCATTATTTTCACTTTTTAGCTCAATTTTGGTGTTAACTTTTTTCAAAAATATCTCTTATGAACATTACTTGCTGGATACGAATAAATAAATAGGAAGAAATAATAAATTATATTGATGTTAAGATTTACTGTAAAAATCCAGGTCAGATTGAATAAAACATTTATTTTTTTAAGTGTTTTTTTTTAAAATCGGCAATTGTTTTTTTGTTTTTTTAAGTTTACGATACTGGGTAATTTTATGTCATTGTTATTATTGCTTTTTTTTTTACTTGTAGTATTTTTTTCTATTATTTATTTATATTTTTAAGTCTTTTATCTGTTGTGTCTCTTGTTGTAAATGGACTGTAAGTCTATAAAAAGTATCTAAATAATACTGACAAACATCCATCCTTTAAAGAGCAGCCAAACATCAGTTTGGGGCTCATAATTATAGATGTATTAGTGATTTGTCGGTGGGGAGTGGAAGAAAGACTCCTGGTATTAGCGGTTAAAGGGACTCTTTACCAGCAGCTATCAGGGCCCGTCTGAATGGCAGCCCGCTGCCTCTCGGATCGATCAGACTTGGGATGTTTGATTGCCAGGAGGAAGTGCTGATTCCAGAGGTTACCAGTAACACCCACTTCCCTTCTAATCCAAATTGAAACACCCTTTATGTCTGCGGAGGACAAAGGAAATCAGCAATTATATGGAGGAAAAACCAAAATGACATTGAAAGAAGCACTATGATTAGAGCAGACGCAGCATGAGAATCGATAGCGATTACTCTGGGTTTGCATTTATGGGTTAATAGCAGTGTGACACATTCAGCCACGTAGAGGAAGTAGAAAAAAACAGGATAGAATATTAGCAAAAATAGAAGCAATTATTAAAAATGCTATTTTTATTTGGGAGTTTTTGTGGTGGATAATTAACAATCAGATATTCCAATAGAAATATTAAATGTGCAGATGATAAATGTTCTGAGAAGAAATGAAAACCATTTTAAATGAGCATATTTATTAAAAACGAGTACGTTAAAAGTATTGGAGGCTCTAATAATCTGAAAAATTATTGCACAATACTCATTTTTACATCCTGACATCTTTCCAGTAACATTTAATCGTGAGTTATGGAACTTAAAATAGAACTGTAGTGTTAAAATAGAGTAGATTTTTTTTTTCTTCCAATCATTTCTTTGTTTTTTATTTCATGACTCCATTCGTCCATCCATCATCGTTTCATCCAGCCATCCATCCATCCATCCATCCATCCATCCATCCAGCCATCCATTCTTCAATCCATCCATCATTCATCCACCCATTCATTCATTAATCCATCCATTTATCATTCATTCATCCATCCATCATTCATCCATCCATCATTCATCCATCCGTTCATTCATTAATCCATCCATTTATCCATCCATCCATCATTCATCCAACCATTCATTCATTAATCCATCCATTTATCATTCATTCAGCCATCCATCATTCATCCATCCGTTCATCATTCATTTATCCATCCATCCATCATTCATCCAACCATTCATTCATTAATCCATCCATTTATCATTCATTCATCCATCCATCATTCATCCATCCATCATTCATTCATCCATCCAATCACCATCCATCCAACCACCCACCCATTCATCCATCCATCCACCCATTCATTCATTCATTCATTCACTCATCCATCCTTCCATCCATCCATCATTCCATCCATCCCTCTCGTCCATCCATCCATCCATCCATCCACCCATCCATTCATCCATCCACCCATTCATTCATTCATTCATTCATTCATTCATTCATTCATTCATCCATCCTTCCATCCATCCATTGATCCTTCCACCCATCATTCATTCATCCATCTAATCACCATCCATCCATTCATCCATCCACCCATTCATTCATTCATTCATTCATTCACCCATCATTCCATCTATCCCTCTCTCCATCCATCCATCCATCCATCCGAGTTTATTCTTAGACATTGTTCATGTTTCTCAGACGGTAAAACAGAATCTCATAGTAAAAATATATTTGTTTCAAGTAAAATTGGCTTATTTTCCATCTTGCATGAAAAAAATCTAATCAAGAAAGTTTCATAATATTTTAGTATTTTTTTCCTACAGTAAAAATTATTTTTCTTACCACATTGGGAGATTTTTTTTTTTGCTAATTTAAACAAAATCTGCCAATTGGATATTAATTTTTTAACTATTTCTAAGGGGACTGTTTATGCAGTGCACAAATCAATTGAAGTCTTTATTCATATACTACTGGATGTCTGAGAATGACAAAATATTTCAGTGATGCTTTCCGAACACCTTCCAGTCAAGATGCTTTTTTTGTCCCATTGGGGACAAACCCAGAATCCAAAAGGGAGATTTTATCTCTAAACTATCCTGGGAAAACTTCCCATCCCCTCAGAAAAACTGGAGGAGATAGATCCAGAAGAGGAAGTGTGAGGATTTTGGATAGGTACCTATTATTTTATGTTTTATTCTTCTAGGACATCTAATAAAATTTGCAGAAATGTACGAATTTAATAAACATAGTAATCAGTAATTTCAAATATGTAAGAAGGCAGTGTACCTTTAAGTCTAACATTGATAGATCTGTTTTTTTTCTTTCAGGCACAAAATGGGACTCCACAAGAGGACTAAATGTTTTTGCTAAAGACTACAAAGCAGACAACTGCATGTCTCATTTCTTGTGTGTTGGTTTGCTAAATGAGGCCCAGATGAAATGTGTTTCAGAGCCTCTTGAAGGCTTCCATTTCTTCGTGGATTTACCAGCTGCCAGCCGCTGATAACAAAAGCCATTGGCTCCAGAAGAGCGCTCTTCACGGCTGCAGCCAATGGCTGTCTTTCCCCGTGTCATCAAATTACCATAACAAAGTATGTTTATCTGAAAGATTTTCATCACACGAAGACAAATGTCTGTCATTTCTCTTCCTTCGTCTAGAAAGCGACTAATGTGGTATTTACATTCCAACACTGCTGAGCCTCATTTGATCTTGCCAGTTTTGCCAGTGTGGACAGGTGTAAGATGTGTGTAAATGCTCCTGTAATTCCACCAAACAAATGCTTTAGATGTTCGTTCATGGCTGCTGATCACTCGCTTGTTTAGTTCTGCCTTCAAACTAAATTACATGGCTGCTTTTTCCTAAACAGAAAAGCTTCAGGCCTCCACAGACACATGAAGGAAAAGCAAATGATCATTTCAGTAGCATCTAAGTTTGCACTGAGCAGTTGGTTTTCTTTGGTGCAGTCGGTTTATACTTCAGTCACTGGATACATACTCAAGGATACAAACTATCTGCAGGGGAAAAATGGCAGAAAATTGTTGGCCGCTTGATGAGCCAATAGAACAAAAATACTCATGGACATTTTTTCTACGGGCATGCTGCGGGTCAACAGTTCATAGGTGGTAGGTGAATACATTTTTTAAACTCTGACTGTGGAGCCCGTTAGGGATGTTCATGTGATGAGTGCGAATTTGTGTCAGTGCAGCCTGACCATCAGAAATGACAAAACTAGACAATCAGAGTAGTTTGTGCCAATATCCTAGAGACAATGTCGTAAAACCATGCAGTAAATGGCCAGTACATGCACCTCAGTAATAACTAGAGTGTACAACAACATCACTCATACGTCATAAGTGTGTTCAATTTACACTATCCCTACAAATACTTTCCAATACACTCACCACACACGCAACAGTCCCTTAACTTGGCCGAACGAGCCTCAAAGGAAACTACAAGACACACCTACACTCCCTACAGCTGCTCCTTTCTACAACCCTCAATAGACCCGGACAACCCAAAAACCCATAGCACCTGTACATGTCAACCCCCGTAGGGGCTATGACTAAGACTCCAAGTGCAAATCTAAGCCACATGTTGCTGATCCAAGAAAACAAGTGAATTTGGACGTGCAAATGGGTGGGAAATGCTAATAAATGCACAATTTTATTAGTTTTTTTTATTGTGATGGGAAAATCCCATGGTTTTAGGCTCTTAACAATCACTATGAGATTACATATTCTCTGCATTTAAGCACAAACAACTTCAGCGAAGATAACCACTGGTCATTTAATTTCCTAAAAAACAGTGTATGCCGTCTGTTATAGAGTAGAACCCTCCTTGTAAGTTTATTGTACCATTGAAAAATTCTCTATCTAGTATCCATCCATTCATCTTCCTCCACTCATCCAGGACCAGGTTGTGGGGGGCTGAAGTCCAGGCAAAGATTCCCAGATTTCCCTCTACCCGGCCACTTCCTCCAGCACCTCTGGGGGGACCCCGAGGCGTTCCCAGGTCAACCGAGAGACGTAGTCTTTCCAGCGTGTCCTGGGTCTTCTACGGGGCCTCCACCCAGTGGGACATGCCCGGAACACCTCTCCAGGGAGGTGTCCAGGAGGCATCCGGACCAGATCCTCGAGCCACCTCAACATCCACTCAATGTGGAGGAGAAGCGGTTTTACTAGAAGCTCTCTCCGGGTGACCGAGCTTCTCATCCTATCTCTAAGGGAGCGCCCATCCATCCTCCAGAGAAAACTCATTTCAGCCGCTTGTAGTCGCGATCTCGTTCTTTTGGTCACGACCCAGAGCTCATGACCATAGGTGAGTACTGGGACGAAGATCGATTGGAATATCGAGAGCTTTGCTCTCTGGTTCAGCTCTCTTTTTACCACAACGCAACCGCAATCTGCCTTTTAATCTCACGCTTCGATCTTCCCTCACTCGTGAACAAGACCCCAAGATATTTAAAGTCCTCCACCTGAGGCAAAAGCATTCCACCCACCGAGAGAGGGCAAACTACCTTCTGGTCAAGAAATATATCTATCTAGCATTTATGCTAAATAAATAGTACATTTACTCCCTTCTTAGCAAGTATAAAGCACTTGACAGTCACAGTCTAATTCACACACTGATGGTGGATCCACTACCAAACATTATAACCAAACTATAACCATCCGGAGCAAGGTAGGGTTCAGTGCCTTACCTGAGCACACTGAAAAGGCGGGAATTGAACCTGCAATCTTCCAATCAGAGGTCGACCGCTCTACCTCTGTACCACAGCAGTCTTTCCCTTGTAAATTTGAGAATTGTTTCTTGATGACCGAAATGTCTGCAACATTTGCTAGAACACACAGCACACGGGAGAGTCGACCAATTTGCTTGGAAAAAGTCTTGCTTTTCCAACAACTGCTCAGTAGGGGGCGGTATTGCCAGAATCAAGTTGTGACGACGAATGTTTAAAAAAAAAAGAAACTTGAAGAAAAAGTCAGACATCTCCCACTGGTCTTGACCATCATGTACTCAAAAGCGGCTCACTCCAACAGATTTACTCACATCCAATAAACAAACCAGACTATCTACGGAATTGAGCTCTGGTAGGAACCAGGTTGTGTTTGGTGTAAATCCGTCCTTTATGCAGGTGGATACACAGATAAACGTACAAATAGGCGCCATGAATGAGGAAAATCTTGTGCTGGTGCAATGACTGTTGTGCTGTGCAGCATTCTGCATAGATAATGGCAGCACAAAGCTGTTTTAGTGGAAGGTTGGCTTAAGAGGCTTAGCAAACTGTCATGTCAGCTACAGGCCATTTAAACATGATAAACACAATCCAACACATTCCTCACTGTCACGCAACGAGATTCCATGGACTTATTGTCAGTGTTTGGAAGCTTTGATTAGCATTATTATCGTGCCAATACTTTTTTCTACTTCTGTAGTAAAACTATTGAGTATTTAGCAAATGTAGAAACAATTAAAGTGGCCGTTATCTTAAACAGAGTTGAGAGATTTTACAGATATATCTGATTTTAGGCACACACTGTGTCAGGGGTTGATTGTTTTCATCTGGAATATCTGTCAAGGTCTAATTTGGGACACATGGCCTCTCAGTAGTGTTGTTTTTGTTCTGCACACTGAACTAACCAAATTTAAATCCACTCAGGCAGTACGGAGCATGTGTGAAAGAGTGTGTGTGGGCTCACAACAAACACAATTATGTGTGGGGTTAAATAACAAGAAACGTCTCGGAGCAAATGCTGAGAGAACCACACAGAGATGCTGTTTGTGTAATCCAGCTGTGGCTTTAGCAATCAAAAACTAAATTAGCTTTAAGTGACTGGTGAGAGTTCTCAGCAAGTGATTTACAAGAACGTTTTAGTGGAAAACAAACTGAACGTCCCTCTTTCTTCATGCCGGATTTATCCAAGGAGAAGATGGAAACAATCCCAGGGACTGAAGTGTGAAGTGGGACAGGTGACAACTCCATCCCTGGGGACGCACAAATAATATAAGAACCTTCCAGATTTGCACTCTTCCCTACAAACAAACCTAAAAATGGTGGTTTTAGACAAACACAACAAACCATGTATTTATGAGATGTTTGTGCTGATCATTTTCAGGGTGGAGAACTTTGCAATTTTGGGTTTCGGTACATGGGATTGTCTTTGGGCCTTAGTAACATGGGTCTTTCCAGATGCTGAAGGTTTCTGGGTTGTCTGGGCCTTTGGAGGGTCATGAAGAGGGATCCGGCCCTCCAGGTAATTCTATTGAAAATGTAGTTCTAGATTGCTCCATAAAGGTTTATCCTGTTCAGCCCGTGACCTAAGGTGTGTTTTGGATTTTGGCCTCTTGTGCGATTCAGTTTTACACCCCTGCCTTAAGGGATGTAATAAAAATGGAACTTAGGAATGTCATGAGTGTACTATGAAGTAGTTGTATAGAAAATGTAAGTTGTACACATGGGTGATACTATCGTATGGTGCTCTAACGCCACACTCTAGCTGTTAGTGAGGTGTGCACTGGCTGCTTACTGACCAAAAATAGCCCCATTATTCACTATGACATGTCGCCTGCAGCATGCCCGTAGAAAAATGTTCTTGTTCTCTAAAGCAGAGGTGCCCAAACTTTTTCACTGTATTCATTAAGGTAACTCACATTAGTAAGAGTAAAAAGTAAAATTTTTATTCAAATTTGACCCGCAGGCCACACTTTGGGCACTCATTTTCAACTGTACGTACACGTTGTAGGATCATAGTATGCTGAAAGCAAGTTCAACAATGCTAGTTCTTGAACGGCCGGTGTTCATGTAGCTTAAGGCATTAATTGATTCAAGAGTTAAAATATTGACATCATTTTGTATGAAGGTTAAGTGATTTCCTAAATCACGTTGATATTTGCAAGAGGAGTTTAAGAGAGAGAAATCCACTAAACAATAGGTTAAATCACTCAAATTAAACTACACTTCCTCTGACTTTTAACTGTAAATAAAAGACCTTTCAGATAAGCTGACATTATATTCCAGTCTGACCTTCTTAAAACAGGAGAATATTATTAACAGAGTGATTTCAAGTCAGGAAACGCTCTAAAGTACTGAACAAACAAGGTGAAGCACAGAGCAGATGAAAGTATCATTTTCAAGGCTTCTCTTCCTGCGCTATCTTTGAATAAATATGCATTGAATTTTGATAACATAATATAGAGCCTGGGTGTTATTTTGCAGGCTTAGTTGGACATGAGAAACAAACAGTACAGCCGAGCATAAAAGATGCAGAACCCTGCTCATGTGGAGAAATCTCCACACCGTGACACGTTTGTTCGTGCCGTTTTTCCCGTCTGCTCTTCTGTTTGACACAGCAAAGAACGTGAAGAGGGCAGTAATGGATTTGTTCTAAATACAGAACACATTTTCCACACTGCAGCCTAGTCTTGTGTGCTCATATTCAATGTGACTCCGCTTTAAAATAGATACCATTACCACAGAAAACCTGCTCATCATCGGTTCAGTTGATGAGGACCGGAATGCTTTTTGTTCACGTGTCAAATATGGCTTTTAATTCTTAAATATATGCACCCCAGCACAAACTGTGGTTATGCACCAAACTGTAATGGATGATGGATCACAAACCCTATAATAAGGGAATGTGGGCTGAGCACCATAAGCTGTTGTTGTGGATAAACGAAAGGGAATCATAACGTAGCATCTGTCAGATAAATACCAAACATGATCCCATTACAAATAACAACACAGCCCATATTCCCATTGCTGTGCAGAATCCAAACCCTCAAAAGCTTATGGTCTCTGGCCAATCACCAATACTGATATAATGACTACCCACAATGCACTTTAAGGCAGATGGAGGGTTGCTTTCCATAATTGAAGGAAATGGGCCTTGTTTTGGCCTGTTTTTGTCTTCCTTTTGGGGAGGATTATATAAGAGAATTATTTTACATTTACATTGTGCTATTGTCTTGCTTTTTTGGCTATGTGTGAGAAATGCTGACAGAGCACATTCACGTTGTTCAGCCTTCTGGTTCGATTTGTCGATACTTTCTTAAGGGAGCATACATAACCCCCCAAGGAGAATCCTCAATGCAGAAAAATAAATGTTGTCTTGTTGTACAGGTATGGTCAAGCACAAGTTATAAAGTAAAATCAAGAAAATGTTAAGGTTTTATTTTCCTGCTAACAATAATAGATGCTTTCTCTGGGTACAGACACTAGATACCATTTCATTAATAATAGAAACGTCCATTCAATATTTTCTTTTTTAGAAAACATCAATGGCAACTCCTAACTTTTCATCTCAACAGCCTGTTCCGTCCCTCTGTTTCCTGAATCCACTTTATCCAATTTCATGGGCAAAAAAACAAACATTTGTACTCCCAAAATTCATAGGAAAACACAACAAAATAAGCTAGAAAAGATGCATTACCTGAGATAATTGCTGAAAAGATTTGCTGAAAATGCAAAAGCTATTTGGAAATTATGTTAAAGAACTATGAAAAAGTGCTGAAGTTGACCTAAATTTCTGAAAAATGCGTTGTAAAATTGCTTAAAAATCCCTAATACATGCCAATTTTGCAAAAGTATTTAGTTTGTAACTTAAATATTAGAAAAACGCCAAATTAGCCCCAAAAAACCTCAGTAGATGCCAAATTAGCCAAAAATAGCTAGCTTGTTACTTAAATACTAGCTAAACTCCAAAATACCCTAAAATTAATTAGTAAACTAAATTAGTCAGAAATATTACCATTTTGCTAAAATAGAAGCTCCACATTAGCATTTAAAAACCGCAGTAGATAACAAATTAGCCAGAAAAGTTAGCATGCTGCTAAAATATTAGCAAAACCCCAAATTAGCGTAAAAATTTTCAGCAGATGCCAAAAAAGCTAGCGCATTGCCTAAGTAGTAGCTAAACTCTAAATTAGAATTAAAAAAAAACTTCAGTAGATGCCAAATTAGCCAAAATAGCTAGTGCATTGTTTAAATACTAGCTAAACTTCAAAATAGCCTAATATTCCTCATTAAACTAAATTAGTAAGAAATGTTTGCCTGTTGCTAAGATAGAAGCTAAAATCTAAATTAGCATATAAACACCTCAGTAGATAACAAATTAGCCAAAAATGTTAGCATGGTGCTAAAAAATTAGCTTAACTCCAAATTTGCGTATAAAAAAACTTCAATAGATGCCAAATTAGCCAAAAAAGATAGCATGTAGTTTAATTAAATACTAGCTAAACTCCAAAATACCCTAAAATTCCTCAGTTAACCAAATTAGTCAGAAATGTTACCATTTTGCTAAAATAGAAGCTCCAAATTAGCATTTAAAAACCTCAGTAGATAACAAATTAGCCAGAAAAGTTTGCATGCTGCAAAAATATTAGCTAAACTACAAAGTAGCGTAAAAAATCTTCAACAGATGCCAAAAAGCTAGCGCATTGCCTAAGTAGTATCTAAGCTCTAAATTAGCGTAAAAAAACTTCAGTAGATGTCAAATGAGCCAAAATAGCTAGTGCATTGTTTAAATACTAGCTAAACTTCAAAATAGCCTACAATTTTTTATTAAACTAAATTAGTAAGAAACGTTAGCCTGTTGCTACGATAGAAGCTAAACTCTAAATTAGCCATCTAAACACCTCAGTGGATAACAAATTAGCCAAAAATGTTAGCATGGTGCTAAAAAATTTGCTAAACTCCAAATTTGCGGAGAAAAACTTCAACAAATGCCAAATTAGCCAAAAAAGATAGCATGTTGTTTAATTAAATACTAGCTAAACTAAAAAATAACCAAAAAAATCCTTAGTAAACTAAATCCACCAAAAACATTAGTCTACTACTAAAATAGAAACTAAACTCTAAATTTACCTTTAAAAAATCTCCAGTAGGTAAAATTAGCTAAAAACGTTAGCATGTTGCTAAAATATTAGCTCAACTCCAAATTTAAAAAAAATGACTATAAAAGATAAAAACATAGCCTGTGAATATATCTAAAGGCTTGTTGATAATCTACTTCAAATTTTGACATTTGAAGACTTTTCAGTTGTTTCCTATGGGGTATATTTTTGCTCAATATTTCAAAAACTATCAAGTTTATGAATACCAAAAGTAGTAATGTCCTGAATGAGCTCAACGTTGAATTGTGATTGCCCTAAAAAATAAAATAAAATAAAAAAAACAACACAAACACCAATAAAAGACAAAGAAAGTGTATAGATCGACAGATATATATATTTATATATATAAAAAAAAAAACAGATACACGTAGCCTCAACAGGCCACATGCACATTTCCTGCTAGTGCTGATCTCAAGCCAGGTAAAAAACCAGGTTTTTAAATAAACTTTATTGACAAATTAAATAGATAGGGGCTCGGGGGGGATTTGAAACCCCAAACTCTCAGCACACCCAGGTTTGCACCTCATAGTTGGGCCAAATCCAGGCCTGTGTTGAAAATACAACGTAAATATTGTTTGACAACATTTTTCATAAAAATATCATGCTTTTATTGTCTCCGAAAATAGAAAAAAACAACTCCTCTAGAGTGTAAAACCTAAATTATGAATTATGTTTCAGAATTTAGTCATACACATCTATTTTTTAAACCTATAGACTCCTCATGATATAATTTACAATGAAGCTACGGCAGAGTTTCCTTTTTTTTCTTTCTTGGAGTAGTATTTTTTATGTGTGTCGATCAAAAGAATCCCTCCATGGGTCTGAATAAGGAGAGTAGTGGTACCATGTCATGTGCTGAGAAATGACTCTGTGTTCAAAATGATTCAACACTCACCACCCATAGCCCCCTGGACCCCTCGCGGCAAAACACATCCACTTACCTGCAAGGGGAGAGAGACAAGAAAATCAATGAGCCCACACTCAATTATTTCACAACTTAGCAGTCGAAGCAAGTGCTCCCTTTGTTTCCTTAGGCAGAAACAGAACGATTCTGTCTGCACTATGGACACTATGCAGCATCTCACTGAGATTTCAGGATTAACACTTTAGGATCCAACCAGCTTTAAACCGTCTGCAGAAAAGTACGTTAGATATAGAGTCAAACCAGCATTAATCAGACGTTCTTGGTTGTACTTTTAGAACAGAGTGGTGCTAATTTGGGAAATCTTGCTCCAGGCTTTTTCTAACTTTATTCCGATATATATAAGGTTTGTTGTCATATAGTTCCGTCCAGGCACAAACCGCAGTTATTAATTTCACCGTCACGATCCATTTTCAAATGGTTGGTACTTCCATGTCTTGAAAAGCAACCAAAACATCACTACAAAGTCCGAGTCCCAGACTGGTCAACTGATTTAACTCTTGACGTTCAATTGCCGCGCATTTTGTATGGAGGGCCCAAAATCTGACTTCAAAACTTTCGAAGAGACGTGTACGTGAGAAGCCCAAAAACATGGATATACGTGCATTTCCATAAACATGGCTCATTTATTTCTCCGTTGTGGCTCTTTGGCTTCAAAGAAAACTCCATATTTAATTATTTAACTAAGGAGTTTATGTTTATCACACACACTCACTTTATCATAAGAAATGCAAAATATTTATGCTTTTTTGTCAATGAAACATTGATATATAAATGTAACTTAAATATTACAACGATTAAATTATAACAATGTATATTATTTCTAACAGTTGTAACTTATTTTACTTTTGAAAGCAGCACACACTAGTTCCTTTCAAAATAAACTCCCCTTGTGTCAAAAATTATGTTTTTTATCATTCGAGTTATGGTATGTCATCATCATTTTTTTCCCTTTTACTCTCAGATATAAACATTTTACTAAAATCTATTTATTTAAAAAAAATCAAAATATTTAGAATAAACTGAGCTATTTATAGTCATTCTATAAGATGTGAGGCACAAAACTCAAAATCATTTTAAACTGCATTTGTTCCAAACTTTAACCACCTTATCGTAATTTCTTAAATTAAAACAACGTTTGGAGACTTTTATTTGACTAACTATAAATTAAAAGCACAAATTTAAAGAACATTTCTACGGAATTTCTGACAGTAAATGTAACTTTTTTTGCATAGTTGTTTGACATGTCAAAGATGACAAAACCTAAATAACTAATCTATTAGGAATTCAATCGTAAAAGCTAAAGAGCCACAATGAAGAGATAAAAGGTTGATGACCTCTGGCCTAACCCATCAAAATGATAGTAAAAGGTTTAAACTGTCAAAGTGTTATTTCATTAAAGTGATATTATCTTACTGCATTTACATGTATAGATTTAAAAAATGGATTCTATACTTAAAAACATTTGTGTTTTTATTCACTTGTAGAAAAAGAAAAAGAACACAGAAGTCATAATAATAGAAAATCTCACATTTCTTGTATTTTAATTTAAGTAAACCTGCTGTAGCTGGAAGATCTGATAGGATATGTTTTATTTTGAAAGGAACTTGAATGTGCTGTTGTCAAAACTGAGTTATATACAGAAAAACTCAGTTGTAGAGAACATTTAAAAGCTATATTTTATAAATGAAAGATTTAATAAGCTCAAAATCATAATTAAAGTGAAACTTTGAAGTGAAACTTTGCAAACGGACCTGGACCTCATGGCTCTTTACTATCAAAGGTTGCAGACTTTTCTTTAGAAGTGATTATGAGTCCAGTGTGAGTTTGTAAAAACTGTCCTTCTTTTAAAACCGTATGGATCTCTACAGAAGTGAGGAACAATCTGTCAAACGTGCAGTGTTGAATAGTCGATGTAACCCGATGGGAGACACGGGCAGAAGTCAGCAGCTGGACTCATCCTGCTTCTCTGCTCGCTGTTGGTTTTAGACCTCATGAACCAAACAAACCCTGACCCGCCTAAACATTAGCATTCAGCGAACACGACCGCCACATCTGAGACAGCTGCTAAATGTGTTTCCACTGTAGTGATGAAGTTGAAGGGAGTTCAGCATCCATAAATCAGTATGTTTTTATCTTTTAAATCAGCGACGTTTTTATTCATTTACTCTACTTCCTTGTATGTGGTAGAGAATGCAGCGTCAGATCATCAAATTTCCATTACTGTTCATCTGCATCTGCAACAGCTGTTAGTTTGCAAATAAGCTTTATGGCCTCTAGGGTTTAGGGACCCTATTGAACGAAACAGCAGAGCTGCTCGCACAGTGAGCGTTAAATATACATTGACTCTGGTGGTGATGCAGATGTGTGTGACAGTAAACAGTGATTAGCTGGTTTTATCTGTGTATGGACGTCTTTGTGTCATTTACCAGAGACAAGCTGGAAGAGACGTGGGGAGGCTTGCTCAGCCTCAAGGCCCGGCATGAGGCCTTTGGTGATTTATCTCTGCATTGCTGATCAATAATTAACTAAAGGACAAGCTCTAATGAGAATGATAATGCACTGTTAGGGAGATAAAACCTAACTGCAAGGTATCACCACTACTTTACATTTATATCCGATCGTTACCCACCATTAGAGCATTTTAGTTCACGCCTTAACCAAATCACAGACCATCATTCCTTCCATTAACCTCGTGCCTTTCAGAATCCTCAGAAATTCTTAACATACTCTGCATCAAATCTTAATTTTCTTGCTTCCTAGTTCATGATGTAACAGGCTGCAACAGTTCAAGTCCGCTCAATATATCCACAGATGCTGTATGAAAGATGTGGTAAGTGGAGTTTCGAAGACAATCCATCAGGGGGGAGGACGAGCCCTTGCTCCTCCCTGCCACTTGTCTACTCATTCTCTAACAAACCGCATCTAGCAGATGGTTTTAAATAGGGCCATTAATCACCAGAATCCCAATTACAACTCAGAAAAGGAAAGGGCAATCCTAAAGGAGCCCTACATCTTGGTAAATATGACAATGGTGCCACGAATCGATTCATTTGAAAGTGTAAGCGACCAAAAAGCTTTAGAAACATGTATTTCAACTGTCCGTCTTTGATTCCTGCATAAGTCAGGAAAGTCTTCGAGCAGCAAGTGATAGATGTTCACCTGTGTAGATAACGGCAATAAGTACCGCCAGGCGAGTACTAATGAGTACTTTAGATGCTATGTCTTTCAGTAGCAACCCCCCAAAGACCCATTAGAAGAACATAAAGAGACTTTGCGCCTATAAGTTTAAATATAGGAAAGCTAACAATGAATTGTTGGAGAAGGGGTGCAAGGGCAGCTGCATTCATGCTGGCACAAATACAAAAAAGAAACCAAATTCATCCCAAATAAAAATAAAATGCTTCTGACTTGCAGCAAAGCCAAGACCTCTGTTTCCTGAAGACACTTGCCTCTCTGCGCCATCTGCTTCATCAATACCTACTCAGAGTAGAACTGACTAAGGGGCCAGTTGGCAGCATATCTGAGTAGAACAGTACTCAAGAGATGACTGTCAAAATAAAAACACAGAAAGTGAAGGCAGCCAAGTTTCTGACGTTTTGTAGAAGGAAAACGTAGGCATTGATCTCTAGGTGCGTAGGCTCGTCTTGTGACGAATGCCATTGGCCATATTTGCCTCAGAAGCTCTAAAATTAGTTTATACATGTCCTATAAGATGGTACATAAAACGATATCAACTGACATTATTACATCCTTCAATGAAGCTGTGCCAGTTAATTCAATTAAAAAAAATTGCTCCTTTCCGTCCGTTTTTTGGCACATGAAAACTCTTGGTATCAAAACGTTCAGAAAACGTCTCAAAACGTTGAGAAAGTCCTCAAATTTAAAAAAATTCCAAGCAGATTAGCAAAAATTGCAATAAAATATATTAATCTGATATGTTTTAATATTTTATAGCAATTTTTTTTATCTAATATTTTATACCTACTTATACCTAGCTTGTTTTGGCTAATTTGGCTTCTACTGAGGTGTTCTATGCTAATTTAGAGTTTAGCTATTTTTTTAGCAACAGGCTAACGTTTTTGGCTAATTTGCTATCTACTGAAGTTTTTATAGGCTAATTTAGAGTTTAGCTTCTACTTTAGCAATAGGCTAACGTTTTAACTAATTAAGCTGACTAAGGAATTTTAGGCTATTTTGGAGTTTAGCAAGTATTCAAGCAATGTGTTAGCTTTTGTGGCTAATTTGGCATCTACAGAGGATTTTTATGTTAAATTGGAGTTTAGATAAAATTTTAGCAACAGGCTAACATTTATCGCTAACTTGTTGTCTACTGAGGTTTTTATAGGCTAATTTAGAGTTTAGCTTCTACTTTAGCAATAGGCTAACGTTTTAACTAATTAAGTTTACTGAGGAATTTTAAGCTATTTTGGAGTTTAGCTAGTATTCAAGCAATGTGTTAGCTTTTTTTGGCTAATTTGGCATCTACTGAGCTTTTTTATGCTAATTTTGAGTTTAGCTTCTATTTTAGCAACAGGCTAATGTTTTTGACTAATTTAGTTTACTGAGGAATTTTAGGGTATTTTTTAGTTTAGCTAGTATTTAAGAAACGAACTAGTTTTTTGGCTAATTTGGCATCTACTAAGGTTTTTGGGGCTAATTTGGAGTTTAGCTCATATTTAAGCAGCACACATAATAGTTTTGCTAAATTTGCATGTATTAAGATTTTTTTTTTGCAATTTTTACAACAAATTTTTCAGAAATGTAGGCAAACTTCATCACTTTTTCATAGTTCTTTTGCGAAATTTCCAGTCTTTTAGCAAACTTAACATTTTGCAAATAGCTTTAGCATCTTCAGCAATTAAAGTAAATTGCAACATCATTTTCAGCAAAAAGCTTGAGCATCTTCTTGAGCATCTACTTTTACAAAAAAAGCATTCACACTAGCATTATCGCAGGTAATGCATCTTTTGTAGTTCCTTTTGTGGCCACTACTTCCAATCAAATCTTGTTATAGGGTTGTGCTCTGCCTACTCCACACGTGCCTACACACTGTATCGTACATAAACAACAACAATAGAATACATCTGTCAGACAGCTTCATCTCCAGTGGGGATGCTTACAAAGACAGACGGTTAGGCCATCAATAATTAAAACAGATGTAATTCCCATTAGCCCTGGGAGTACACCCATAAATATTTAATGTGCTCCTTGTGTCCCTCCTCTCACTTCTATCACGCTCACTCCCCTCATGGCTTTATCCTCCCCTCATCTGTCATTGAGAGCGTTCACCATCCGTCCTCCACAAGTTCCCCCTCTATTTGAGAAAGCAGTGTGGAGGTAGCAGGCTCTAATGCAGACACATTCTATCTTACTCGTTATAATGGTCCCACAGGGCAGGTTGGATAGGATAAGGACAGAGAGAAAGGGCAAGGGTAGGAGCCTGGAGGGAACAGGGGTTACAATTTACGACCCAGTATCATACGACTCGTTAGGTGGAGTGGAAAGTCGTTGTCTCTTTTTGCACTCTTCGCTGACAGGAATGAAAAACAGACTCCCCTTAAGGTTACGACTTCACAGAATAGAAAACAATTCTAGATTTACATCTAGAAATAATTTAGCAACAATGACCATAATTTCACTTAATAGAAGTCAGAGTGTATGTGGTGTGTCCAGACCCAGAGGTGCTGTTACAGTGCGATAATGGGATGTGGCATAAGCAGCCATGATTAAGACTCATTGCAATAAATGAGTGTGTTCACACCAGAAACAAACTGTTGCATTTGAGTTTGGGATTCAAGCAGCACCACATGTTGCTGCGCTAACCATAGAAGTCAATTCTATTTAGCAGCTGAACCATAACAACTGACGTTGATAGGATCAAGCAGACAGAAAAACCTCATTGTTCAAACAAACAGTCTTACCTTTGAGTAAATCTGTAAATCTGAAAGGACACAGATATGTCGGAATAAATGTCTGGTGGGATTAGTAAATATACAGCTGGTATGTCAGGGTTTTTATTTACCGTTTGGCTTTTTGACAAACTGGTCACCCAATTTTTTTTTTTTATGATTTTTGTCTTATTATAACTAAGACAGCCTACACTCAAAAAAAATGAAACTCAAGCATTTTCATCATTGCATAACACCTTTATTTTCAAATGTATTATTTTAATTTTTAAACTTCAAATAACAAAATTTAATTTTATTTAAGTAATAAAATTAGATACTGACTTTAATTAATTCTATTGTTTAGAACCAATGTAACTTAGTTAAGTAAATATTGCTTTCCCATGAGCCTTTGCGCTTTGCCATAATGCATGTCTGTAACACCAGAGCAGATGAAGCAAGTAAGAAAAAATTAACTGAAGAGCAACAATGACCTTGAAGTGCAAATCTCATCAACAAACCACCAAATGCAAAAATATATTTAAGGTAAAAACTACAAAAAACTACATTTTAGAAATCAAAACAAAAGTCCAGAAACAAAAAAAAAGGAAACAAAATAAAACATTTTGGAAAGAAAAAGTCATTTCCAGAAATCAGAATGAAATGTTAAAAAATGAAACAACAAGCAACCAGAAAGGTAGGTACTATGGGAGATCACTGACTGGATGATGATAATCAGTATTGGTTCATTTCAAATAACTATGATGGACAAACATCATCAGTTTTTAATTTTTTAACCAATAAATTTTGACTTTTTTAAATCACTGTTTTCCCAAATGCTTGTTTTTTATTTCTTTTTAATTTTTCTTTTTTACGTAAACCAGAAAATAGGTACTATGGGCTTTATCAGGCATATTTGAAAAAGTCTGGATGCTTGTTTTTGGGTGAAGCGCAGACCGAGGCCGACTATAGGTTGACATCAAGAAATGGGCGACACCCATAAGGAGCAAAAGGTGGAGCCTCAGAGATCGACTCGTCTTACTTCTGGGTGGAAAAAAGTTAACAAAAATAACTCCTATTTCATAAATGTGTTCTTTAGGGTGCCAAAGGTAATATTTTATCATGTACATGGATGAAGTTTTTTCTGAAAGGCTTAAAAAAAGCATGGAATAGGGCTTTTATTTTTAGAATAAAAAAGTCATTGGAAATGCTCTGTAGTAATTATTAAACTTTTATAAGTATGCGGTTATTGAAAATGAACCAATATATTAAACAGGTGGCTTGAGAAGAAAAAAAAAGCCTTTTATTCTTCTGCCTGTATCACAAAAGGCAGGATGTTGAGTGGAAAGCTAAAATTGAAACACCCGTTTGCTGATGTCGTCCCATCAGTCACCAGCCCACCTCCATTAATCAAGACTCTCCCTCAATATCAGACTTCTCCATCCATCCTCCCTGCTGCTGGCGTGCCCCTCCATTTGAAAAATCTGCCTGTGCAACTGCGGCGCTAACTGAGCGCCAGCTGAGCAGCCACTGTCCATCCATCTCTCGGCTGACACATGGCCTAATGCGCTGGTGCTACACCAGTTTCTGAAAGGCCCGAGGCAACACGGACTCATAAAGAAGCCAAATGCATTTCCAAACTTTCTCAAAAAATAAATAAATGTGATTCCCGCTATCAGCAAAAATGCCAAAAAAAGATTCTCCAACAGCTATTAAAATCCCATCAGTGCAATCTGTCTAGATAAAAGAGCTCTGATGAAGCGCAACACTAATGTGGCAAAATAATACTTATTTGTTTCATTGTCTGCATTAGTTTTGAAGGGTGTTTATTGATAAGTTTCTAGGCTTTCCAAATTCTAAAAAGAGTTTTCTATAAATGTATTTTACAATAAAAACTCTATTGTCATAAGGTATGTAAATATACGCCTATAGGAAAACATCTACATGTATAGTGAAGGTCATTTTGACTTTGAAAATGCATAAATAACAGATCTTGTTTTCCTTTTTGTTTTGAATATATTTCAATGTGACATTAAAGTGGAGGTCTCTTAACCTCATTCAGCAGCAACCTGAACCATCTTGAAAGCAAGTGCGTTCAGTGCCATTGCCTATTCGTTTTTGCTACTTGAACCCCTATTCATCTCTTCTGAGCCAACATCTCCCCCACTGGAGGGGAGCTGGCAGCTCTAAGCACCACAGAAAGTCATTCATCATCTCTCAAAGGAGTGAACACTGCATCAATCTGTCTGTCAGCAGTCTTCCAAACCAATAGGCTTCTGCCGGTAACAGCCCCTATCCTGCCAGATCTCAGCCCTACATGGTCTGTCTGAGTCTACGTTCGTTATATTGTCAATGAGCGGGATACATATGTATGGTAGAAAAGTAACAGTTTAGTTTAGTTTTTCTTTTCTGAAGTTTGGAAACAAATTTCTTCTTCTTTATCTAAGACTTTCGGTTTCTCCCTTTAGCGGTTTCTACGTTGACGACAACATTTTCGCGAATCATCTAAAACTTAAAGATTGTATTTATGTATTTACAGTTGTTATTGCCTTCCAGTTCTTCTTTTGGTTCTGTTTGTTCTCCAGTTGACTAGCTCCAAAATAAAATTGTAAACCTCAACCCCTGTTTCTTCAATAGGTTGTGGTGTACCGTTTTTTTTCAGTGGCATCCTCAGTATCTTTGTGTTTGGTTACCGTGTTGCGATCTGTCCAGCCGTGTGTCATGGGCCAAACCCGAATTTTTCTCCAACCCCTTTAGCTTTTCCCTCGCTCTCCAATTATATGGGCATTTGGAGGGGTAGGGGTGTCCAAAATATTTTTAAAGGGGTAGTCATAGCAGGGGAGGGCTCTGTACCCATCCACCGCCAGGATATTCCGCGTTGCCTGCGCAGAACAAACGTATTTCTTCACGAGGATAATGACTTTATGTTTTAGCATGACTTTTTGAAGTTCTAAAACAGGTGTTATGTGTTTTCCGAGCGCTGGAAGGTATGCGCTAATGTAAATGTATAATGATGACATCATCAAGGGTAGTGTTGTCCTACTTTGAAGACACTATTTTTCCATATCTCTCCGCTTGTGAGCTAAATACAGCGGTAGGGAGAAGCTATAGGGTAGGGGAAGAGTTCAGATTTGGCCAAAGACTTGGGTTGGGTTTGTAACAACAATATTGCAGCCATGAGCGTTGGGAATACCCAATCTGTAAGGCTAAGGAGGGTTAGACCTCTTTAGTCTTTGGACGATACCCTACTCAAGAGTCCAAAATGCTGTAAGCTACTTTAACCGTACTGGGGCAAAATCAGGATGCTTAACCCAATGGGCTCAACACTGCTCGACCCCAAGAAGCAGAGATTTAGATTTTAAACACACAAGATGAAAAATAGAAAGTATATTGGTTCGTTCTAAAGCTCACCCTGATAATCCTGTGGTTGCTTACCAAATAAAACAAATTAAAATGTACTATACTGATAAGCAGCAAAATGACAAATACAGATAGCTAAAAAAAACATTTACATTTTAGAAAAAAATTAAAAATGCATAGTCAAAGCCTACAAGAAGCAAAACATTTTCAAATAAATACTATTTTATGTTTCTACTGTAAATAAAAATAAATTTACTGTCACAATTATGCTGAATAGTATAATAATAATGTCAAAGCTTTTTGTTTTTGTTTTTTTTCAAATTAACAAACACAGCTTTATTTCCTGGTTATGAATGGAAGCAGATTTCCACTTTAACTCCACCTAAACACACTTGAATGTATGTTTTGTATGAAAGCTTGGATAGCAGAAATGGGGGGGGGGGGCAGCACAGAGAAATGCCCTAAGCTGAACACTTGTCGACTTGACAGATGCTGACAGTGAAGGACAGTTATTCTGAACAGGATGTCATGAAGGATAACACTTCATAAAGTCTAACGGCGTTCGTAAACCAGGATTGTCCTGTAGACTTGGTTCAAATTTGGAAATTTCTGCTTTTACACTGCGCTCCTGAGAGCAGACTATGTGGATTGTGACACAGATGCAACATTTTACCCAAAAAAGAAAGGATGAGAAAGAAAATGGGGGGAAAAAGCATATTTCAAGTCATCTGATAGTCATGGACCAATAATGATTCTTTGTATCTAATTTATGTTTGACCCCATGAAAAAGTCACAATGATAGAAAACATCATATTTAACTTTCTTACGTTTTTAATTTAAGAAAATGTTTTTTTATCTTGTTTTGTTTTGAAAGGAGCTTGAATCTTCAGATACATTTTTTTCAATAGTATAGAAAAAAAATGTAAAATTTCCATAATGGAATTATTTCAAAAATGTTAGAAACATATTGTAAATCAGGGGTGTCAAACTCAACCACACAACGGGCCAAAATCCAAAACACACATTAGGTCGCGGGCCGAACAGGAAAAACATATATTGAAAACTCTCAAACAAATTTTTTAAAACTTTTAAAAGATAACTTTTTAAATTAATTATGAACTTTGATAATGAGTTAATGCTGTAAGCTGAATTTGGCCACTGAAACGCTGAAGCTAATAGCCAACTAAAATATTAGTTTGCCTAAAAATAAAAAATAAAAACCTAGGTTAGCCAAAACAGCTAGCATGTAGCTGAAAAAATAGCTAAACTTTAAAAAAATAAATAAAAAACTGAAAAAGCATAAACTAGCTAAAAAAAGTAGCAGAAATATTAGCTAAACTCCTCAACTTTGACACGTGTTGTAAATGAATGGCTTAATGGCCACAAAGCTAAATAATTAAATATAAAGCATATTTTTCTTGGGACTTTATGGCTCTCACTGAAAAACTGTCCCGAATGATTCTTCTGGCGCTAAAGCTTGCAGACCCCTGGAATAATAACAGTAACAAGTCCTTCCAGCAACAAACTATATTCATTACAGTTCAGAACTTTATCCATGAAAGAGGCTTCAGTGTTTGATTTTTCCTTTTTAAAAAAGGCTTCAAGAGAATTTGGGTAAAGCCATTTTATAACCACTGGGTTGCAGTTGTTACTCCCAGACAAAAAAAATGTGGAAGATAGAAAATCTCACTTTGGGACTGCTTTACACAGCTACAATCAGATCAGTTGCTGTGTTGAATTTAAATCGTGGAATAATGGAGCTCGCACACACATCTGTACTAACCATCTCTAAAGCTTCCCTTACATTTTCTTAAATATCACAAATTTTACTCCTGGTGGAATCTTTCTCTTAATTCTCTCAGAAAAGAATGGATAAACATGAGATTAATCTGATGGGATACTCCTAACAATGGAAATACCTTACCGGTGGTTCTAACTGTGTGCGCTAATCTATCTCACAAAAAAAAAAAAAAAAAAAAGTGCTGCAGTTTCAACCAACTCTCTCAGCGGCTCAATGGTGCATTGTGTGGGTGTGCGAGGGATGGAGAATCAGCAATATTGTTTTTGTAGGTCTGGAAAGGGCTTATAGAGATGCTCCAGTCCTCGGGGCTGCGCTAAATTTAATCCTACATCGCGAGCTGCTGTCTAACGGCTAATCATGGATGTGTTTGATTATTTAAATCCATGATAATTATGCAAGGCTTTGAGGACACACTCTCTGATTTGTAAAATAAACCCTGCAATTGAACAAAAGGCGGTGGACATGAAAGCATCTTCAGCGACAGATAGGAAGCTCTATTTATCCTTGAGCAATCAGATAATGTAAGACCAGCTTTTTTGTAGAATAAACTGAGTTAGCTGCTTCAGTCCTGCTTTGAAATAGACTATTTTCTTTAAATAGTTATCCAACTGATCTATGTGTTCTTGACTTTAATTACGATTTCCAAGTCATGAATGGGAGCTTTATTAAAATGTCAGAGAGGTTGGCCTTGTTTATAATATTGAACCATGAAAGCAGTGTTTGCAGTGTCAAAAAAGGGTCACGGGTCAATTTTAAAGATTGTTAAGCTGATGGAAGAGGACAGCAGCGATTCGACGGGTCAACCAGAGTGTGGGCAAAGTGACACGACCGCTGAGTCACTGTTGCTATGACAAAAGAGCTATGAACACGAAGACCATGCATACGTTCACCACGGAAGGAAACAGTAGCGAACCAGCATTTCTCATGTTAACTAGGGCAAATAAGCCCTCGATCCCTTTCTGTTCACTCAAGATCTCACATCCAGTTTACAGCGTTGCCGCAGGTTGTTGCTGACATTTGGCACCTCCCATTTATCTTACAAAAGGTCACAAATTGTAGCAAGTTCTGCAATGGGTCATGTGCAAAATGGATCACAGTTAACACCAATACCAGAAAGGTCAACTGCCAGGCCACGCTGGCCCTCTGGCTCTCTGCTACCAGTCACTCATCAATAAATCAAGGGAATTATTTAAGAGGCTTGACTCAAAAATATACCAGCACACAGAAATGATGCTCATTCTTTCTTGTGCATGTCAGAACTATGATTCAAAAGGATACTCGGGCATTGTCTTCACCTTCTGGGTCTTTCTTGAACTGGTTTGAACCCTCATGCAGACGCTTCACTCTCCAACATATTAAGCACTCCACTTACAAAAAACCACTAATGGAAGTCAGATGAAGCCCGCAGAAGAAATGGAGGGAGAGAATTGGCCTTGTGGGGGACTTTAAAGTATAAAATATACAGTGAGTGGTGATTGGACCTGTCACAATAATTACTTTTGTTGGTTGGGATCGTTTTTAGAAAAATTTGCAATAAAAGATGTTGTCAGGAAGGGGTTTTTCTCTTTATCCAGCCCTCAGAGAAAACGTATAAGGTAAAATTTAAAGTTTAAAACTAACATTCTCTCATTCATGTCTCAGTTTAACCAGAGCATTAAAACACAAGAATCACTATAAAGTCGTTCTTAATATCGTCAATATTTCAAGTCCAACTCCGGTTATCTGTTGATTTATTGTAAAAGTGTTCCCACTGGTCTTTCTGCATGGAGTAAGCCTTCCTTCATTTCCCATCATCCCTTTGTCTACACTCTCTCCCACTAGCTTACAGCCTCTCACAAACCTCAGCTAGCATTAGCAGTGCAACAAAAATGTCTAGCAATATTGGAGCTATCCAGCCATAAAATTATGAGCCAGATCCCAGCTCAGACGAGGAAAAAAAGATGTACGTCTGCAAGTGAATACATCGGAATAGAGCGGAGTAGAGCTTGTGACCTGCCAATATTAGTTTGTGCACAAGCTTTTTCAAACAGTATTTTTTCGTCTGCTCCTAAAGCACAACAATTTGAATTAAAAAATACTCAGAAACACAATTTAAAGCTTAATTTTATGTTCTCCATTATGAAAAAAAAGCTAAGAACATGTTCAAAAACACGATTATCGTTGGAGTGGGTCTTTAAAGTCGCCCTATGACATTCCCAGTAGTGTTTTAATTATGATTATTATGTTTTTAACCGAAATCCCAAAATATAAATGTAATTAAAAGTCAATTTTTATGTTGATCTGAAGCCTCTGTTTCCAAAATCTCCTCTGGGGGGGCGTGGCTTTTGGAGCTCCGCCCCTGATCCCCCCTGTCTGATTATGATAGCTGATTAGTCAAGCAATATCGGTAATGTCCAGCCGTATGGTTCTGATCCGGCACGAAACGGAGGCCGCTTCTAGTGTGAACCAGGCGTCAGTAGTGTATGAAACTCACACAAAACATCCAGTGATTTGACCACGGAAATGCGAACGGCGGCAAATTTGACTGCAGTCAGTGGGAATATACCATCTTCTCTTCTCCAACACCTGAGCTAGACATGCTAGCCAGTCAAGATGAGGGGTTTAGCGCATGTGCAGCAGAGCTGTAGTGACATAATAACGGCTCATTAATTCAAACAGAGCCTGTCTGCGAGAGTTTGATTGACAGAGGTTTAAAAGGAAATACAAAAACGAAATGATTTCTTATTACACTTGCTCTCTTTCATAGTAAAAAATGCCACACATACACGTTAAAAACTCAATAAACACGATTTTCATTGGAGGGGGACTTTAATATCTTCTGTATTTAATAAGTCAGCAACAATCAGACTTCCAGATATCCTGAACAACTACTGTGCAGCCAGGATCTGTGTTGCCCCACTTCCTGTCTTGCTGATAAGAGATAAAAGAGTAGGTCAGGCCGGTGCCACCAGAGCCGTCTGATAAGCCGTGCTACAAACCTGATGGTCTACTGGCACGCTGTCCACACTAGACCTCTGCAGCAGATAAGGACTCACATCCTTTGTGAAAAACAGAATGGAGGTGCTGAGATAAAAAGAAAGAACAGAGTATCTAGGAGAGTGAACAGCATGTCATGGATGTTACTGTCCAGAATGACAAACAGCAGCTCCGTCTGCTCATTATGTTCACAGCTAGCTTTGCATTCGAAGAAGAAAACTTCTGTCTTCAATGTCGAATAAAAACAAAAGCACATCAGAAAGCGCCGTCCCACGAGTCGGGGAACACGAACACGCCTGTAATCTAGTCTCTGATGAATTCAGCAAACAGAGTTGTGTTTGCAGGCAGACAGAGGTGTGCCTCTGTCACCTGTGGTGTTTGTTTTGACTTTTGTCTTCAGGGAGATGCTTCCTGAAGTTCTCCGAATCCTCCTTAAAGCAGAAAAACATCAGAAAGACCTTTGACACCAAAGCCAAATCCTGTCTGTTTGAACCCGGATGAGGCCTCCTCCCGAGATCAGAAATGTTGCCAAACTACAGATAATCTGGAGCGGCAGACCAGAAAAAAGTGGTAAGAAACAACAGCAAGGCAGCACAAACCTGCACAGTTGTGAAGCTGATGTGAATTTGTTAGATGACCTGTTTGTGGTACTCTATCAAAATTATGTAAATGAAAAAAAAATCTAAATGAAAAGCTGCCAGTTTTTCCCCATAATCCCTTTCCCTGCAGCAGCAGCAGCTGGCCTGTGATAAACCAGTACACAACACCATTACCGCACGAATCTCACTGAATGAAGAAAATTGGCTTATTGAGATTTAACAACAGACAATCAGCTCAGATGTGTGACCTTATAATATACATGCATGAGTTCAAATCACAGAGATAAAAGAAGCGACTTATGCAACCATCAGCACTGTACATGGTGAGGCTATAGGGAGACTGTAGGCTACACAGCAGATGGTGCGTGGAGTCATTCAGAAGTCAAGCGAGGGGGGAAGCAACTTCACATAACAGGAATTCTCTTCAAATGTAGCATGAATAATGCCTAGCCCACCAGACAAATTATAGTCCTCAGTCTTATGTTGACTATAACTATCAAAAAATTAGGTCGGTGTTGCATGAAATTGTGTCAAAGTGTAGGATCATTTCCTTGAATTAAAAGACCTATTGTGATTCTGACATATACAAGGGTTAGCATTACTACCTCACAGTAAGTCGCATTCTTTTGCCGTTAAATTGTTGATTTAATCTTTAACTTTAATTATTTAAGTTCCACTTTCAGATACTCGATGAATCTGAACGATATTTGGTTGACAGAAGTATACTTCATAGCATTTGGCTATTGCATTCCTACTACAATAGTCTAGTTCATATTACGAAAATTGTGTCATCCGGCTTGAAAACTGTAAGGTGGATCATATGTGCTCTTGTTCTTGGTCGTGGACCTCGCCTCTGGCTCGTCTCTTTTTTCCCGGAATCTATTGGTTCTTTTTTAAAGGAGTTTTTCCTTACAGAGAAGGTGGGTCTAGGGCACGGGTCCCCAAACTCCGGCTTGCGGGCTGGATTAGGCCCGCCTCCACATTTGGCCCGGCCCCCAACACACTAAGAAACGCCGATCAAGACCAACATAGAACGTGACTTTTTATTCCACCCCTCTGCAGTCTGAACTATGACTGAAGACAATAGACTATTTATTGGTTTAATAGTGATTCACTTTTTCTTTATTTCTTTATTATTTACTATTATTCTTCCATATGTTTTTTTGGATGTCAATATCTCTTCAGCTCTTTCAGCTCTTTAGCTCATTCAGCTATTAAAATATTCAGCTCTTTTTATGCTAGCTTTTTCAATTGTTTTAGTAGTTACTAAAGATTTCTGGGAAATTTTAGAGTTTAGTTAATATTTTTGCTACAGTCAAGCTGTTTTGGCGAAATTAGGTATTTTTTCAGTTTTTGGCTAATTTGGAATTTAGCTAATATTTCAGGTACATGCTAGCTGTTTTGGCTAATTTAGGTATTTTTTCTGTTTTTTTTTTTTTTGGCTAATGTTGGCAAATTTGGAATTTAGCTAATATTTCAGCTACACCCTAGTTGTTTTGGCTAATGTTGGCATTTTGTCAGTTTTTTAGGTTATTTGGGGATTTTAGCTAATGTTTCAGCAACATGTTGCTTTGGCTAATTAAGGACTTTTTCATTTTTTTAGGCTCATTTATAGCTTAGCTAATATTTTAGTCTAGTGCCAGCTGTTTCGCTAAATTACACATTATACCAGTTTTTAGGCTAATTTGAGGTTTAGCTTATATTTTAGCTTTATGCTAGCTGTTTTGGCTAATTTGAAATTTAGCCAATATTTCAGCTACATGCTAGCTTTTTGGCTAATTTAGATTTTTTTCAGTTTTTTAGGTTAATTTGGCATTTCGCTAATATTTTAGCTAGTTGTAAGCTTAAAGGTTTTTAGTTATCAATTTCAGCATCTTCAGCGGCCAAATTCAGCTTACAGCATTCACACTAGCATTATCGTAGGTACTGCAAAATATCTAGTTTTTAAAATGTTTTAGTATGATTTTTTTTAGAGCAGGAATGCCAAGTTTAGCTTAGTCTATTTAGCTTAGTTTAGCAACCAGCTATTATTTATATTTTATGACTGATTTTCTGTGTATTGTACAATTAATTTTGTGAAGCCCAATGTGTTGTTGTGATATTTAAACAAACTTGAATTGAATAAACCAGGCCTTAAGTTTCAAGAAACAATGCAAGGACGGATGCCCAGAAACCAAAGAAATACACCAACTGGTGCCATTGATAGCTGTATATGCATCGCCTCCCGCCTCCATCGCTCTCGTCCTTCGCCTTGTGCCTCTGCATCTGTTACAGCCAGGAAGGCAGATGTTTCTACGAGGAGAGGCAGCAGGCAGATAGAGCCCCGTCCACCCTCCATCCCCCAGCAATTACCTCTCTATCTACCTAACTACAATCACACCAACCCCCACCTCATCAGCACGCCACCATCTCTCTCTGCAGCCGTTCTTTGTGTGAGGCTTCATTGACCCTCGTCTTTAAACAATTAGAATGAATAACAAGAGGTTTGGGGGCCTGCGTGCTCTTGCTAGCAGGGAGGGGGAAAAAACATAGAACAGGGCAGCCAAGTTCACCGTCAGGTGCCGCTGATAAAATAAATGTATTCATAAAGAAGGAGAGACGTTTGAAGCTTATTGACACCTAAATGAATACCCATTTGAATTATCAGTTAGATTTGAAACAAAAGATTAAAAAAATCCCTAAGCCAAACAGTGATCATCACATTTTATGCTTTGGTTTTGGCGGCAGCGATCTGGCTCAGGGCCATATCTGACTGCTGTTAGGGAGAATAATGATGAATATCTGAGCCACCATTAATCTTGGTCAGGTGTATGTGAGGCAGAATATATTTGTCTGGTGTCATGCCACATTTCCCCAGAGCCAGGTAGTGACTAGACGGCACAAGGTCAGGAGGAAAGGTCAGGGACCATTATGGCCGCTCTCTTTCCATCAAGGACAAAAGGAAAAGAGGACCCACAGCCATGAAATGATCTGAAATCAGTTAAGTGATATGAACCAATATGTCTGGCTAAGAACTGTGGGCCTTAAATGTATCTTTTAGACATTTTAACAAGTAATGATTCACATTTTAAGTTTTTATTGCATATATGGTAAAGTTTAAAGACCCAGTCTCATGAAATTTGTGTTTTTAACACCTTCTTGTGGCTTTTTTTAATATTGGAGAGCATTTATAAGGAAAATTTGGTGTAAAATTGGAAAAATAAATTGTACTAGTGTCAAATAACCTACATACAACCCTCACAGGAAGGAATTTTACAAACTCTTTTAAGGAAATATTTTTTTAAGTAACCATTTGTGGTCTAAAATGGTTTTTTTCTCATACTTTCTTCTTCTTCTGGAATAAGCTGTACTGTGATTGGGTGATCGCCACCCAGTGGCCAAACTGAAACGCCCTCGAGGAGAAGCAGAACAATGTTGATGATCTGAACATTTTTGTTAGAACTTATCCTTCTGAGAAACAATGTAACACTGAGTGGGATAACAGTGAATCTTAAATAGCGGAAAAGTTAGAAGAAGAAGCGTAGATTAACTCAGAGGCAAATTTCAAATTAACTACTGCCGCTTTGGTTGGATCTGTGAGAGGCTGCAGGCTAGCAGGAAAGTGTAGACGGGAAGTGGGGGCGGGCTTACAGCTGTCATGATCCCACCTACATTTCAAAGGTAGATTTCTAATGAGCTACCGCTGCTCTGCAGAAACTATGTACTAGAAAACGACATAGGTTTACGCTTTTACAATAGATCAAAAGGGACTTTAAAAGACACTTAAATGATGCAAAAGTTAATATTTTTTCTCAAGATGTGGAGCTATTTCTTTAACTTTGCTATCCATGTACTTCTAGACCCTTCTCCCCCAAAATTAAGCAATATCCATAACCAAAATATATTGGAATGCCTGCCAGCTTTCTTAAACCAGTTCATTGTAAATCTGTGAAATATCCAAGGCAACACATCTCGCCTGACTGGCTGAGGTTTGCTTTTTTTTGTATTGATTACAATGTGCAGTGAGCGGAAAAACACCAACTAAAATTCACATTTTGACATATCAGGTATCGGGCGTCATTGTGAAAAACCCCATTTCTCCCTTTAAGTGGTGTAAACCTGCAGGCACATGCAGGAATGCTCCCCCACAAACAAATTGATTCAACAAAAGGTGAATGCGTGCACATTTGAAAGCTTCAAAAAAATACACAAAGACCACTGCTGAGGCTTTGGTTGAAGCTTTTGATATGTGGGGTAATTAGGTTTCCTCACAGCACCTTCTTCCCAGCCTGGGTTTTCCAAGAGATTCCCAATTCTCTTTGTTAAGACCCCGAGCTTTAGCACAGCCTCTGCAGCTAGCACCCATAATCCCAAAATGAACTCCACGTCACCTCGAATGCAGTAAAAAGGAATGAAAAATCGCTAAAGGGAAGGAAAGGAAAGTATGCCAACTGCCCACTGAGCCAATCATATGTGGGATGTCAGGAGAAAAGACGTCTTGTGGAGTTGGGGGAACCAAAGATGGACTGATGACCCTGTTTGAGGAATCTTATCCGCTGCAAAGAGACCAGAAATACTCAGTTTGTGCCAAAATTGTGCCAATATATCCACTAAAGAAGCAGATCCGACTCCAGTTTAGCTGGGGGGATGGTTCCCTGTTTTAGAACGTTTTCTTTTGATGCTTTAAACACATTTATTTAAACTCTCACAAGAGAAATTCAAACCTTAAATGTAAAATAAAACGTCAAAAAAGAGAATTCTCAAGACATCACTGAGATCAAATCAAATCTTGATGAAACCATGGGAAACAGCATGAAGCATCACATATAGAACATTAGGACCTTAAACTAGAGTTTTATTTTATTTTTTTTCAGAGGTGGACACCGAAACATCACAGTAAAGAGGCGGAGCTAATGAGCTTGTTGCTGCAGCACTTGGCTGCACTTGCCCTGCTGATGCTGAAGTAGTTTTAGTAATGTGGCTTGTCCATGCTATTTTTAAATTATTTTTGACAAGCTCTAATGTATGGAAACTTCACATTTTGGTGTCAAAAAAGCATCTGATCACTCAACATTCCACCAGAGGTGACGATGAGGCAGAGATAAGCTGCAGCTTAATTATGATGATTTTGTAATTTAAATGCAGGGTAACTTCATTTGAATATTACTATTGTATCAATCCTCTGTTTCCTTTTTTTCAATGCCAATTTGGTGGTTTAAAAATCAGCCCTTCCAGCAGGATTAGCACAGACCTTAAGCGCTGGCAGAGCTCACCAGGCCGCCCTCGCCAGCTCCACCATATGGGTGGTGGGTCTGTCTCCAACAGATCTCTATTGTTGCTGTAAAATCTTAAGCTTATCTTGATCTCAAGACTAATTTGAGGACGAAGAAACAACCACGTTCTACTAAGCCATTTGAACGCCTTTTCACTCATTTCACCAAGAGTTCCAAGCGGCAGCCAGAAAATGGATTTCCTGCAAGTGCACTTAATTACATCCACATATGTGCCTTTATACAGAGCCCTGGACATGACATTAAAACAAACCAAAAAAACCCTCATTTATTATTCCTGGCCCTGAACCAGTAGTTTGTGTCCACAATATAGTATTTCAGTAAGAATTTGAGGGCACAAATTAGTACTTTGGGAGTATAAATTAGTATTTCACAGGGGACAAATAAAACATTTGTATTTTAGTATCAAGTAATTTCTGGCCAAATATGCTAATTTGTGTACACAAAATGCAAATGTTAGCCAATAATAATAATAATAATAATAAATTTGTGCCTTCAAATTCTAATTTGTGGACACAAAAAACTATTTTGTGCACATAAAAACAAGTTTGTGTGCAGAAAATGTTAATTTATGGCCACAAAATATCCAATTGTTGCCACAAAAACCTATTTTGTGCACATAAAAACTTTTTTGTGTGCAGAAAATGTTAATTTATGGCCATAAAATACCCAATTGTGGCCACAAAAACCTTTTTTGTCCAAACAAAAACTAGTTTATATGCAGAAAATGTTCATTTATGGCCACAAAATACTCAATTGTGGCCACAAAAACATATTTTGCGCACATAAAAACTAGTTTGTATGCAGAAAATGTTAATTTATGGCCATAAAATACCCAGTTGTGGCCACGAAAACCTTTCTTGTCCAAACAAAAACTAATTTATATGCAGAAAATGTTCATTTATGGCCACAAAATACTCAATTGTGGTCACAAAAACCTTTTTTGTGCACATAAAAACTAGTTTGTGTGCAGAAAATGTTAATTTATGGCCATAAAATACCCAATTGTGGTCACAAAAACCTTTTTTTGTTGACACAAAAACTAGTTTATATGCAGAAAATGTTCATTTATGGCCACCAAATACTCAATTGTGGCCACAAATTAGCATTTTGTGGCCACAAAAACCTATTTGTGTACACAAATACTAGTTTATGAGCAGATTATGTTAATTTATGGCCACAAAATACTCAATTGTGGCCACAACATGCCAATTTGTGCACACAAAATACTAATTTGTGCACACAAAAACTAGTTTATGGGCAGAAAATGCTCATTTGTGTCCACAAAATACTATTGCATGTCCACAAAATGCTAATTTGTGTTCACAAAATGCAAAATTTCTTGTAAAAAATACAAATTTCATTTTATTTTAATTTCATGACCAATGCTCCATACCTTTATTTGGAATAAAACATAACCTCAGCACAAGCTATTTTAAAGGTGTAAACATTGTTGATCTTTTGAGTCTGAAGGCATGTGGGGATCTTAAACATGCAGGAATCTTTTGTTTAGAGACAAAGCTGCAGCTCAATAAATTTATTTTATGGTCTGTTTAACAGCAGCTGCTGCAATCAAATCAGCAAGGGGGGAATGTAGGAAACTGCTGCACCTTCATACCGCTGCCCTTCCCCACAGAAGATGTTCTAAGATGTGAATAAGAAAGTCTATTTTCGATGAAGTCGTGATGGAAATGTTTCACATCTGATGCTTTCTTTGGACCACTGAGTTTGAGAACATCTGCTGCATCCTCTTGTGAGAGGAACGCTGTAAAACGGTGACAACAAACTGTGTTCCTCAGCTACCAACTCCAGCTTATGAGACATGACAGTTTCAGAGGTGTTCTTTAAGAACATTTTATCACCTTTGAGTAAGTGCTTCCCTGTGGTCACGTGCCTGTCTGTATCTGCAAGAAAGACCTCCGTGTCTGTGTGCAGGGCGAGCTGGGATAGCACAGTGGGGAAGGAAGTGGAGTGATACTGTAATATAGTTTGTCAGGAGGTGTGAGGTCGAACTGATAGGTGTGAGGAGATCTGTCTTACACTGAAAGAGAGTGCAGGAAAGGAGAGGTAAAAAAAGAAGCTAAGAGGATAGAAATGTGAGACAGCTTGAACTATACATACCATATAACAAAAAAGGAATAGATATCACTTTTTTTTATTAATTGTTTAAATGTCAGAAATAGAAAAGGCTGGTTCTAGGTATGATTAAAAATTATTAGCTGCCGATGTTTTTTTTCTATTTACCTTTTGTCCATTTTTTGATAGTCACTTTAAAATATATTAATATAGAAAAAAGTGTAATTAAATTTGACCTTTTTTAACCTTTTAACCAAACAAATGTCAGATCATGGTTAAATCCTAATTTTTTTTTTTAATGAAATGATAAAAATAAATAAAATCTTACTCTTAAAAACAGAATTATCTTAGTCGAATAGCACATTCAAATCCATAACTATCTCATAGGTAAAGCAAAAAGGTTCAATATCAATAAATGTATTTACAATAACATTTTCCTTTTGCAGGTTTTCCTCAAATTTCCTCTTAGTGTATATTCTACGCTATAGGTACACCCAGTTGTAAGGTGCATTGTCAATAAATGACCAATTTTCAAAATTATGTCATTAGATTATATGGTGCACTGAACTATAAGGTGCCTTAAGCATGGCGAAAGCGTTAGCGAGACTTTATTAACTGTGTTTACAGTGACAGTAGAACTTATTTTAGAACTTATACATGTTAGCCACATTAGCATATTCACAATAGCTGTTATTTCCAACCTTGTTTGTGATGCATTAAAAACAGACTGACACTTTTAAAACAATAGTTACATGATGAAGCTAATTCTCAACCTTGTTAATAACGCTTAAAAATAAAAAGTCTGACACCAGTACACGT
>NC_050535.1:8749594-8758837 GCF_002922805.2 Oryzias melastigma
AACTCTCAACATTGTTAGTAACATGCTCAAAAAAAAAAAACTCTAGTCCTACACTGCTACACATAGCCACATTAGCATAGCAGCTAACCTTGTTTGCAACATGAAAAAAGGACCAATTATGCCAAAACAAACATTACCGCTAACTTCTAATCTTGTTACTAACAAGTAAAAAATAAAATAAATAAGTTAGTCTGACACTTCTACACAGCATATTCACAAACACCCAAACTCCTTTGCAACTCTTAAAGGGGCCCTACCATGATCTTCTTCAGCCTTTCAGAGTGAACTATATCCATATGTATGATCATATATTACATTTGGACCACTAAAAAACAAATTATTTATGAAATATTAGTTATATTTCATGAGTTAGTTCCTACCCGGAAGTAAAACGGCTACATTCCTGAAGCTCCGCCTGCCGCCGCGTGCTCCTGCTCTCTGCGTCATGACGTCATCCCAGACAAAATCCGTGTCTCTGTATTTCTCCCACGAAAATAATCCAATCTTCTTCAAAGATGGATGCACATATGATATATCTGCCTTTAGTAGGTCTGGCCATCGCTAAACTCCTTCACAACACAAACACACGCGGCTTCTGCTCAAGGCTGTGCAGACCTTAAGGTAGCGTCTTAAGGTAGCACCGAAAAAGTAACAAACACTATTTGAGCAGGAATTTATTGATTACTCTTAAATGCATGAACGGATCAAAACGCCGCTTTGGGGTTCTTTATAGTGAGGAAGGAACAGTATAATACACTTAAAACCTCCAAAAGTAGAATTTTCATAGTAGGATAGAACACCATATACCTTAAAATCACTAAACACAACCAGAATTCATCCATATAAAGCACTTTGGATTTTGGATAGTACAGTACATTACAGTACAGTACAGAATAGTATAGTATAGTAAAGTATTATGATACATTTTATTAATATAAGTACAAATATGTATAGATATGTACAAATATTATAATTAAAATCCTAAAAGTTGCCACATACAGATACACATATTTTAATCTGCCTGTGCTCACTCCAAGAACCTCCCATTTGTTGCATGGAACCTGATCGATTGGGATCACCATGTTAGCATTGCAGATAGCCATCATGTGAAGGGTATGTGTGGGAATCAATCATAGCAGCTACCCAGCTCTGGAGATCTCCCAGGGATAAGTTTGCTCAATTCTGACGAGCTTGGATCATGCACTCCAGAGGTTTGCTTGTCACAATATTGATTTAGAAATAATTACCCAGACTGCTTAGTGATTCCTGAAGTGTTTGCCAGTATCCCGCTTCAGCCCTCACTTGTTTCTTGCATGTCATTGCAGCGAAGCAGAAATTAATATTACTCTGATTAGATGTACCCAACATAATCTGTGAGAGAGCGGTCTGTTTTGAAATATAGCTGGAATCCTCCTGCAGAGAGGGCTAACAGAGCCGCGGGTAATTATCATCCAAGCTGGCGGGTTAGCAGAAAAAAGTATGACTGACACCTTTGAGCCCTTTAACTGCTGATTAAATCACCACGGATATGAATTATTGAGATACATCATCAGACAGCTGAGCTATGCTATTATATTCCTATTTAAATATCATCCGTGAATGAATTTAAGCGGAAAGATAAGGCTTCAACTGCAGCCTTCAGACTCACCTATGAGGGAAAACCACGGAAAAAGAGGATTTAAATTTTGGCAGCATGCGAGGAGTTCAACTCTACGGTATATCACTGAAGTCAAAACAGTGTCTGTTTTATAGATGGAAAAGAAATCATGGGAGGTGCAACAAGTCAAACATGTAACAGCAGATTTCTGTGGTTAGCCGGCTTGTTGGCACATCTGCTCCACGGAGACAATTTGATGAAGAGTCCAATCGGGCCATCCTGCCGAACAGCTCAGCGGGGAGAAATGAGGGCTGCCTTTAAGTGCTATAATAGCAGTGGATCACATAGCCCATCACTACTGCTCTGCTGTAATAGACTAATTATGAAGTGAAAAATGCAGCCAGGCAACAACAGAGTAAAGTGTTTCTCTTGATGAATAGAAATCCATTTTTGCTTTCAGGTGGAGAATTGGACTCAATGCAATCAAACTTCATCAAAGTGCTTCCAAAACTGCATATTAGCTACATGCTAGCTGCTTTTTTTTGTTGCTAATTTAGGATTTTTTCAGTTTCTTCTTCGGTCTGTTTTTGATCTTAGCCAATATTCCAGCTAAATGTTAGCTGTTTGGGATAATTTAGGCTTTTTTCTTTTAGTTTTTTATTCTCTCTTGAAGTTTAGCTAATATTCCAGCTAAATGTTAGCTGTTTTGGCTAGTTTAGGCTTTTTTCTTTTAGTTTTTAGGGTGTCTTGAAGTTTACCTAATATTCTAGCTAAATGTTAGCTGTTTTGGATAATTTAGGCTTTTTTCTTTCAGTTTTCTTAGGCTCTCTTGAAGTTTAGCTAACATTCCAGCTAAATGTTAGCTGTTTTGGCTAGTTTAGGCTTTTTTCTTTCAGTTTTTTAGGGTGTTTTAAAGTTTAGCTAATATTTCAGCTAAATGCTAGCTGTTTTTTTTTTAACTAATTTAGGCTTTGTTCAGTTTTTTAGTGTTTTTGTGGTCCATTTTGGAATTTAGCCAGTATTTCAGCTAAACACTAACTGTTTTGGCATTTTTTTAGACTATTTTGAAGCCTAGCTATTTTTTCAGCTACATGCTAGATGATTGATTTTTTTTATTTATTTATTTATTTTGGCTAATTTAGCTAATATTTTAGCCGACCATGACTCAGTGTTTTCAGCTATCAATTTCATCATCTTCAGTAGCCAAATTAAGCATTCACACTAGAATTATCGCTGGTAATGCTATATATCTAGTTCATAATCATGTTAAAATGTTACGATTTTAAAGTTTTAAAAATGTAGTTTTAGAGTGTTCAATAAATGTTTATCCTGTCCAGCCTGTGACCTAATGTGTGGTTTGGATTTTGGCCCCTTGTGTGACTGAGTTTGAAACTCCTGATTTAGAGTAACCAACTACACTATGAAGCATGTTTTAGGACAGTGGAAGCCAGAGTTCCAAGAGAAAAACCAACACATGCATGGGGAGAACATGCAAATTCAACACAGAAAGGTCCCTATCTGTTACAGATCTCCCACCCCGGACTTGAACTGGGGGCCTTCTAGCTGTGAGACAAGAGCGCTAACTACTACTTGATGCAATGGTGGGAATAAGCTGATTCTGACACAGAGAAAAGCGACTGATAAGCAACACTTTACACTTCTAAATACTGGAACTATTGAAAGCCAATTTTGACCACATCAGATTCCGCTGATTCATGGTGATCTCATAAATGGTCAAAGATTTAAGGCACATCAAAGAGCGTTAGGTGTCAAATGGTTAGCATGTTCTTGTGGCATTTTTCTAAAGACACATATTAAAAAATTAGGCTTAAAATAGCATCTGTGAGTATTTTTTATTCTAATTGTATGATGAACAGCGGAAAATTTGCAATTCGAAAAGTGTTGTATTCGTTGTCTTGATAGCTCCAATATTTTGCCATTGATTTGCACCGTTGATGTTAGGTTGGGGTTGTGAGGGGCTGTAAGTTAGCGGGAGAGCATGTAAACAGAGAGCTCTCAGCAACAGGAAGAGGGGCGGTGTTGCTCTCCATCAACTGTCCTTCCCACAATACAGAGGTGAATTTCTAATGACCTACCACTCTACAGAAAATATGTCCTAGAAAGCCACAAGATTTTTAAAATTTTGGTTAAAAACTGCACATTCATAAGTTAAACACTTCTAAAATAGATCAAAAGATGATCAGACTTCGACTTTAATTTTGGCAATTATTCGGTATCTCAATGATTCATCCATCACTTCTTGAAACTATTCTTTTGAATGGGTATTCAAGGCTACTAAAAGGACAAACAAAAACAGAATTCCAAGAAATGAAACCATCTTTATCTTTGTTGAAAGTTCAAGTAAAAAGCTATGCAGTGTTAAAAATATAAACCAGATTGTTTACAAATCTAAATTCATACCATCTCAGAAAGTTCCATTTTATGGATTAAAAGCAAGAGTATTTACCCCAAATCTAACACTTACTGCTACAGACAATCGGACTCTAGGGTTTTTGGTCAAACAACCTCCAAAAGGATGTTGAATACTTTTGAAAACCAAAGAGCTCTTTGCCAGATGCTGATGTTGCTTTTACCACACATGTTTCTCATAATGACTGTTTGGGGGCCAACGAGTGTGTCTGGATGCACAGGAACATTTTCTGGTCATCAGGACATTCTTCTTTTGACCTCGGCAGGAGAACCCTTTAATCTTAGATAAGACCCAATAAAAACACAATTAATATGTCAACGATGAACTGTACAACCATCTTTGAACTCAACTTCTAACTCAGCAAAAAAACGGGAAAAATATCCCGCAAACTTGCCTTTTAGAAAGAATGGCCAATTACTGGGCTCGCTTTCTTGCCAAACCTCTCACAAACAGACAAGTGAGGTTTGAGTTCAAGTAAGGATGGAGATTAATGGATTTTAGGTTACAAACAACTTTCCATCTGCGCAGAAATCTCTCTGTACAGCTAAACCACATTCACCGTATCTGTAACACTATCCCAGAACCTTGGGCTGTCAGTTTATCCGATAAGACGACCTCGGCCTTCACAGATAAACTTTAGCTCCCCTCTGCCGTCCAGAAACACGGAGACATGATCTGAACTCTCAATGAGCGGCTGCCAGACGAGCCTCGCCGTGGAGCAGCTCCTCTGTTGCCCCGGCTACTCTATCCTTGCTAATGACCACATCTGTGCAAACACACTCCCTGAATGATCAACCTTGAGAAAGCCATGAGCTGATTTGCTTGATGGCCTCATCTCTATTACCAGAACTCTTTCCTTTTCCATAATAAGGCATGGCAGATGGTAACGTAACACATTTGATTTATTAAAAAAATAGCAGAGAGTAAAGACTTTCTACATTCATTTCCATTAAAGCTTTGGAAATACTGTCCTTTTGTGGTTGCATTTTGGTCAGAAGAACAGCAGCTTTTGTGCAATCACAGTGATCAATTAGAGATCACTCCACGAGAAAGTAACTGTTATTTTATAATTGTTGTGACAGTCAACCTTACTCACATTTAATGAGTAAAAAAGCTGTCAGAATTGATATTGCATATTCTTATTTGTACTACCATGACAATTATCGGTAGTCAAAGCTATGTCTCCACCTCTGGTCACCGGCGGGAGCCATCTCCAGAATATTGAAGACACTACATATCCCAGCAACCCTAGCGCACACTCCCAGATGCCTCCCAGATGACTCTCATTCTCCACATGACACTTAAGCACTGCACAGAGCTTCACTCAGTGCGAAGTATTGTTTGTACCACCATACCTGCATTACTGAGCGTTTGGAAAGGCACGTATGAGAAAATCTGCGATTGATGCGTCAAAAAAATTGTCGGCGTCATGCACATGTCAGATTTGACAGCCCTAATATATATACTGTATATAGATATATATGTATACATAAATATCGATAAATGTATACATATGTGTATATATGTGTGTGTGTGGGTGTTTATTCCTGTGTGTGTATACGTGTATGTATATATATGAAAAAATATTATTATCAAGAACATATTTAAAAAAGGGTAGCAGAAAAAGAAAATATAATGACTGAGTAATAGCTATTTATTTTTCATTAAAAGTCTATAGGACTTTGGTTTCTTGGAGCCAGCGGGTACTTCCTGTTTGGAATGCTAGTGGGGAGGAGTCACTCAGTCCAGTTCTCACATACAGCCATTGGGTCAACAGTGGTTTGGCAAAAAGTTAAAAAAATAGTTGGTAAAAAATCAAAATATGTCCACAAAAATAATTAGAAAAAGCCCTAAACAAGATAAAATCTAACTATATTTATTAGATAGTTTAGCCTTTATTTAATACATGGATTGGCCACAGTTTTCCACTAAAAGTGCTTTAGAAAAGGAATTTCTCAGCATTCCAATTCAAACTATTTCTAGCTCACGTCACGTGTTTGAGAAATGAAAGGAATTGGAATAAACTTAATAAGTCTCCATGCTTTTAGTCTTAAAATATACACCTATGTGTACATATTTGTAAGTGATCTCAATAATGTGCTTTAAAGACTTAAGGATGAATGTTGACAGCAAACTTTTACACGATACAACTGTCTTCATGTTCCTCCTTTTTTCATCTGATTAAACCTTTAGAAAGCATAAATAATTGTATGCTCTTCAGAGCAGATATACTTTACATCCCAGTTTTTATTGCATATTATGCAAATCCACTGAGTCATACTCACCCAAGGCACTAAACAGAATTTATGGAGTACGTTTGTTATTTCATCCACTTCCAAACGTTTAAATGGCCATTGTTACTCTGATAAATAAGACTATTTCTCGCTGATGCAGCTTTATATGCATGGTGTCACTTCTTGGTGACATAATTGCAGAGCTGCTGTCGTCTAGGTTTAGTATTATGAATGCCTGGCTTTTGCAAAGAGGGAAAGGAGAGTTGGAGTTCTGCAGGGCATTTGCACAGCTCTGTTGTCACACTGACTCATTCCCTCTCTACAGGGTTTCAAACACTTGAAATTAAACCCTGTACGGTATGTTTTTTTCTCCCTAAATCCCTCAAAAGAAAAAGAAGATCCCGCTCATGACTGACACACTAGTGATCCCAAACCATTTAGTTGCAATCAGGTACAAAGTAACACATTGACCTTCACTTAATGATGATTAGTGACTCCTGCGCGTCGCCTAAAATGGCTCGTGTTGTCCTCAGACTCTAAAAAAAAATTAGGTATGCAGTTTGCACGACACCAAGCATTGTGGAAATTTATTACAGTGCCATTAAAGCAAAACCATTAGGAGGGGGCATTCATGCAAAACAAGAGACCCTGCATGAGTGCAGCTCTTAGCTGCCACAATGAACTCAGGCTGCTGTGCAGTGGGGAATTACAGTTGTTGCAGCAGACGTGAACAGAAACAGAACGGGAGAAAAAATTGCACAGATCATATTAAGGGTCATTATTTGTGCTTTATATACACAAGTATTTAAAACTAATATTTTGAATTATTGCACAAACAAAAATTATCTGAAAATAAACAATATCGTAGTTAAACAGCAGCAGAACAATAAAATAAAGTACTCTTTATATACATAACCAACAAATTTAAAATAATATATTTGACATTGATTAGGATAAGAGACCCACTCCTATTAGAACTGTTTTGGTCTTTTGAAAATGTAACAATTTGTATCATAATGAAAGACATAAATGAAGAAAATTAAGCAAAAATTAGAAAAATTGCATTACACATGATTATGCTAGAGTGAATGCTTTTTGCTGAAAGTATTTGCATACATTGCTGAAGGTATTTGTTGAAAATACAAAAGCTATGAATCCCTAATACATGAAAATTTTACAAAAATATTTAGCGTGTTACTTAAATATGAGCGAAACTCCAAATTAGCCCCAAAAACCTCAGTAGATGCCAAATTAGCCAAAAAAGCTAGCTCGTTGCTTAAATACTAGCTAAACTCAAAAATAGCATAAAATTCTTCAGTAAACGAAGTTAGTCAAAAAACGTTAGCCTGTTGGTTAAATAGAAGCTAAATCCTAAAATAAAAATCTCAGTGGATAACAAATGAGCTAAAATATTTTGCATTAAAAAAACCCAGTAGATGCCAAATTAGCCAAAAAAAAGCTAGCTTGTTCCTTAATACTAGCTAAACTCCAAAATCCCTCTGTAAACTAAATTACTTAAAAACGGTAGCCTATTGCTAAAATAGAAGCTAAACTCTAAATTGGCCAATAAAAATCCCAGTAGTACACAAATTAGCCAAAAACGCTAGCCTGTTGCTAAAATATTAGCTAAACTCCAATTTTGCATTAAAAAAACCTCAGCAGAGACCAAATTAGCCAAACAAAAAGTTAGCTTGTTGCTTAAATACTAGCTAAACTCCAAAATTCCTCTGTAAACTAAATTAATTTAAACGTTAGCTTATTGCTAAAATAGAAGCTAAACTCTAAATTAGCCAATAAAAATCCCACTAGATAACAAATTAGCCAAAAACGCTAGCCTGTTGCTAAAATATTAGCTAAACTCCAATTTTGCATTAAAAAAACCTCAGCAGAGACCAAATTAGCCAAACAAAAAGTTAGCTTGTTGCTTAAATACTAGCTAAACTCCAAAATTCCTCTGTAAACTAAATTAATTTAAACGTTAGCTTATTGCTAAAATAGAAGCTAAACTCTAAATTAGCCAATAAAAACCCAGTAGATAACAAATTAGCCAAAAATGTTAGCCTGTTGCTAAAATACCGCTAATGTTCAGTTGGAGCTGTAAGCTAGCAGGAGGGCGTGTAAACAGATGGATAATGGGAAGTAGGGGTGGGCATACCCCATGCCAGGAGTCCCGCCCACAACTTAGAGACACATTTCTAATTTCTAATCGAGTCTTGCCACTCTACAGGAAAAAATAACTGTTTTTTTGGCTAAAAATTACATAATTATAACTAAAAGACCACCAGGAAAATTTGTAAAATTGCTCAAAAGATGATAGGAGTGCGGCTTTAACCACAAAAAGGCACACGATTATTTGGCACCAATGCTCTAGTCATTTTCCCTCCTGTTGCGTGTGACCAGACAAGTCATCTGACACTTTTAACCTCAGGAAATGTTGCCCTGCTGTCACCTTGCCCAGTGTGGATGCTGCGTTCAGGTGCTCCATGCATACATTTGCATTAATGCATTTGTTTGTAAGCAACTGTAAATCAATACCGAGACGCAAGCTGCAATTTAAAAAACCCTCCATACACCGTCTCCTCCTCCTTTACCAGAGCCATTTCTAATTCATATCGACAGGAAGTGGAGGAAATGAGTGTGACTGATGCAGAACAGAGTTAAGGTGTCACGGTCGCTGCAGCGTTGTCTGCAATAAGTGAACTGCAGCTGCAACACAGAAACTCCTCCAAGCTCTGTCAGATTACATTTCTTATCAAACATCAGAAAGTGGAAAACTCCAAACGAGATAGAAGCACCTGCTTCTTCCTGTGTTATCTCCAGATTTTTTTCATGTGGTTTTTGGATTGAGACTTGAACAGCGGGACATTTTTTTAATTTTTTAAAGCCTGTCTACTGTTCTGGCTCATTTTTTGGTCAAAAATAAACGTAATGTGTTAGGAAAAAGTGTTTTTTTTTTTTTTTAGGCAAAAGAATGCTATATG
>NC_050535.1:8759071-8761260 GCF_002922805.2 Oryzias melastigma
CCTCATTTTTTGGATCTCCAATTTTGTCCAATCAGGATCCACTTAAAGACAACGAAAAAACAGATTGAAAAGTTGGAAAACAAAGATATTAAATAAAAAAAAATTAAAAAAATTGAAAGCAGTTTTAAACTCAAAAACACATGTTGAAAATTTGAAAAAAATATTAAAAATTAAAAAAAAAAAGACAAAACTGTGACCAATTCAAAAATAATGTTTATTTACACTTTCAACTCTTTTTTTTTCATTTTTGCTTTGAGTTCTCTGTTTTCAGTTTCAATTCAAAGTTTCGAGTTTTCACTGCTGAGCTGATCCTAATTTTACATGTAAAGTGGGCGTGGTTAAAACTGGAATGAATATGTAAGGAGTGCACACTGGGCACAGTAGCACGTAATCACAACAAATCTTTCTCGTTTGCTTAAAGCTGGGTTTTCCTCCTCTTCAATCAACTTAACAACGGCCGTTTCTACCATTCCGCCGTGCTGTTGTGTTATTTCAACAATTCCAAGCACACATGATGAGTGGTCATTAGGAGGGCCTGATGAGGACTTCACAGCAGTCCTGCTCTTGCTGACGGGATGAAATGTATCGAGGAGTAAAGGATCGACTTTTCCCCATTTACACTTCTGTTATTAATTCCCTTGTTGCAGAATAAATATTTGTTTATCTTGTTTCATAAGGTTGTAAGATCTCTGAATGCACACGCTGGAAAGGACGATAGTGGCTCCTGTCAATATCTGTGTTTGTATTACACAAACGTGCAAAACTTAATCGAAATTCTAGAAATGTCAGGAAAAAAAATGTGAATTTTGCCAATAAAAAGATTAGCCGTAGATCCAACAAATCCACAACCTTTCTTTGAGCTGTGATGCTGTGGGACCTCTTGTGGGGGTCCCATGACTCAATTCCAAAGAAGTGTTTCCGTTGCAATTTTGCAAAATTTGTAATTTTGATATACCTCAAAATTACCTCCTCTAATTAATTATTTTTTTTCAAAAATGACATGTTTCCATTAGTTAAATATCTCATTGCAAATCAAATTTTTGCTACTTCATAGTCAATATAAAGGCAGTTAATGGACTAATTTTCCTGTTCTAGTATCACAACTTTCAAAGGAATTATTACTTTAATTTCAGAATAAAAGCTGTCAAGTAATTTCATCATCGCTAGATGTTTTTTTTTAAGTAACATCCGTCTGATTTAAAATATATATACATCTAGGACAAATGAAGCAGAACATTTTCTCTCCAACTGTACTTTAAATATTCAACCACATATTATACATACCTTATAAAATCATCTCTTATATTCAATATTTTAGCTTGTAAAATACTACAATTTAACCTTCAATTGCAGTTTTTTAGGAATTTTATCTTCGCAAACTCCTATTTTTAAGCAATTTTCAAGCATGTTTTAGGGTATCCCATTTTGTTACATAAACCACAGTTAAAAATAAAATAAAACAGCACTAAGTTATGATGTGTTGTCATATTTTGATCTACTTTTTATGAGAAATACTTTTTATTGGGTATATTATACTCAGCAAATGTAAAGTGTTAATATATATCCTCTCCATCATAAGATAAATGTCCAAATGGCATGTTAATAAAATCAAAAATAAGTTTTTTTTAAACCAAAGTGATTCTTTAAAAGAAGTTTCTGTTTATTGTTAATAATTTTTAAGAAAAATAATTCAAGTTTTCCTGTTTTAGATCTTTTCTATTAGAGATAAAATGCTAAAACTGTCCATTCATTTGCAAATATTTGCATTGCTTAAACATTATGATTGTATTATAGTATCCATGGAAATATTTGTTTGCCTTCGGGTTTGATTTGGATGAAGTTTGTCCAAACATAATACTTTTTTTTAACCTGAAAGACTTCCACATTGTTGATTTTAAAGAATTGCTAAAATATGGTAAAGATCACAATTAAAAAAGCAAAACAAAGAATAAAAATGAACATTTTTAGAAATTAAGACAAAATTCCAGAAACCAAGACACTAAAAAAATGAAGCTTTTGAAAAACAAAAGTCATTTTCAGAAATGAAATGTTAAAAAAATGAAACAAAAGAAGCTACCACCCTATTTATGATGTACTTCTGTCCAATTACTTATTGTTCTTCATGTAAATTTATATATTTTTTTCATCATTCTGGAATTGTGTTTCAGTTTCTGGACTTTTGTTTTAAT
>NC_050535.1:8761502-8782818 GCF_002922805.2 Oryzias melastigma
AGCGTGCTCGACATTTGTTTACAAAACATTGTCAGTCATAAGTGGAAGGTGGCGGCATGGTGGACGCGTTCACAAATGGGGTCACAAGTGGATTTAAGCAGCACTGTGTAAACGACCCCTCCTACAGGATTTCAATGAGCACTAATCTGCCTGTATGACCTAGTCTCATCTTTCCCCCCCTCCCGGCCTATTAACAAAGAGCCTCTGTCAGCGAGTTTTGCCCGGCTGACAGACAGAGCGGGGAGAAATGGAGACAGAGCAGACCTACAATGGATCAGTGCTTTTCAAAGAAATGAAGATGAATAAATGAGCTTCGTTTCCTTTTGTTTCCACAGCGAGATTCACTGAAAGTGGAATGAAACGGCAACCATTTACAGTAAATAAACAGGCGATTCAGTCACAGGAAGGAGAGTCGTGATGCGACTGAAGTCATAAATGCAAAAAAATATTAGTCTGAATAAACTAGTGCTGCCACGAACGATTATTTTAAGTCGACTAATCACTGATTATTTTTTTCCGACTAGTCAGGTCATGCGAAAACTGAATGTAAAGCACAAATCTTAACCAGCATTAGTTTTAAACTAACTTAAAACTAGATATATAGCATTAACTGTGACAATGCTAGAGTGAATGCTGTAAGCTGAATTTGGCCGCTGAAGATGCTAAAATTGATAGCTAAAAATGATTATGCTGATAGACAGCTAAAATATGAATTAAATGCCAAATTAGCCCAAAAAACTGAAAAAAGCCTAACAGTTAGCATGTAGCTGAGATATTAGCTATACCTCCAAAATGCTCAAAAAGACAAAAAAGCCTAAATTATCCAACATTGATAGCATGAAGCTAAAATATTAGCCAAAATTTTTAATAGCTTAAAAAAAAACCTGAAGTTATCCAAAGCAGCAAGCATGTAGCTGAAATATTAGCTAAACTCCAAAATAGCCTAAAAAAGCCAAAATTAGCCAAAACAGCTGACATGCAGCTGAAACATCAGCTAAGCTCCAAAATAGCCTAAAAACAAAAAAAACCTAAATTAGTCAGAATAGCTAGCATGCAGCTGAAATATTAGCTAAACTCCAAAAAGCGTAAAAAAACAAAAAAACCCAAAGTTAGTCAAAACAGCTGACATGTAGCTGAAATATTAGCTAAACTCCAAAATAGCCTAAAAACAAAAAAACCTAAATTAGTCAGAATAGCTAGCATGCAGCTGAAATATTAGATAAACTACAAAAAAGCGTAAAAAAACCCCAAAGTTAGTCAAAACAGCTAGCATGTAGCTGAAATATAAGCTAAATTCCAAAATAGCCCAAAAAAAGCCTTAATTAGCCAAAGTAGCTAACATGCAGCTGAAATATTAGATAAACTCTAAAAAGCCTAAAAAAACAAAAAAAACGAAGTTAGCCAAAACAGCTAGCATGTACATGATATATTAGCTAAACTCCACAATAGCCTAAAAAACCTTAATTAATGCCAAAATAGTCCAAAAAGCTAGCAGAATGCCATTATAACTTTCAACTTTACTAAATTCTGACTCCGAATAATACAAAGTAATGACTAATCAACAATTACATTAGTTGTCAACTATTTTAACAGTCGATTAGTCGTCCATTAGTTGAGTAATCGTGGCAGCCCTAGCATAAACACAGAGGAATTCTAGACTCTTGTGTAACGTGGTTACAAAACAAAATTCATCACATTGGTTTTAAGAATCATCATATCAAACTCTGCTTATCTGTGGAGTTTGATTTCCCTCGGCGAGATTCCTGCTGCTTTCAGTGAGTGTCTGGGTGTGTGGTAAAGCCATACACTCACATTAATATGAACAAAAATCACATTCTGAGCTATAAAAGAGGTTTACTGACACCTTTCTGTCATAAAACGCAACAAAAAAAATTAAAATACACAAAATATTTTTTTAAAAATGACAAAAAACCTCAAATATTTTTACAAATCTAGTTTACTAATTTTGACAAAATGATGTAAAAAGTCTTTTCATAAGCAGCAATAATAAATCACACCCATGCAGATGTAATCCCTACTATGATTATAGGATTATTAGACCATCAAGTTTCTTAAACCCCCTCCCTGTACCCAGACAAGCAGGATGTTGCACATAAATGTGAAGCAGAATCTCTGTCGTGCTCCCCCTACTGCCTTCTCCGCCTCCACAGAGACCAGAATCATTCCACTCAACCTCTGACCTTCAGTAGGGCGATACGTGACACACAGTTAGTGGTACATTAGCAGCTGAAAGCCTGCAGGCATGCCAGGACTGGCTGAGTCAGGATATTCCTACAGGACATGCCAGAGCCCCAGCCTTCAGGATTGAATGACCAAAGGCCTTCAGAGCGCTCCTCTGAGGGTTTGGTATTTAGCTGAAAAGCAGGAGAGGGCAGGGACTTATAGGATGTTGCCGCTCAACCTTTTAACATATAGTGACCTACTTCTTGGTTTTATCTTGTAATATGGAATGATATTTCACATGGGAAAAAAAGGAAATAATCCCACAATGTGTGTCACAAATGTTACCCTGACCGCCTTTAAGTGAAATAACAACTTAATTTAAATAAATTCAGTTTACTTATGAAGAAGTGATTCATAATTGAGATTATTTTAAGAAAAAAAAGAGAAAAGGCAAAACAAATCTCCACATTATAGGTGCACCAGATTATGAGGCACTATTTTTTTAATTTATGTCATATATAAGACTTACCAAGCTATAAGGTGTATGATGCAGTCGGACTTAATTAACTGTGTCCATACTAACTACTCACGACTTAGTGCACTATATAGTGAGTTCGCCATTTTGTGGTGCTGTCTGAATCTACAATTCAAAATTCAGTGTTCTAGAGATTTCCCAGAGATCTCTAAGAAAAATCATTGCATAGATGGTGTGGTCAATATAGACCACAATGCATTTGGACAACTTTTCATTAATTTTTTCATTACTTTATTTAAAAAAAACAACAAAAAAAAAACTCAAAGTTTACATCTTGAAATCAGAGTTTATTCATAAATAGTCTTCATCAAATATTCCTCTTTATTAGTTTCTTCCTTCAGGAAATCGGTAGCATCATATTTGACGTTTAAAACAAGCGTGGTGTTTGAAATGCTTCTAAAATCCTGGGTACTAAATAATCCCGCACTATATAGTTTTTTAGTTAGAAAGTAGTGTGGGAATTCGGACACAACTTAGAACTTCTTCATAACATGCTAAATGTTAGCCATGTTAGAAGCGTTAGCCGTGTTAGCATATTTGCAATACCTGTAACCTCCAACCACATAAAAAACAGGCTCATATCACTAAAACAAACATTAACTGGTAGGATGGTAACTCCCAACTTTGTTAGCAACACGTAAAAAAAAAAAAAAAAACGGTCCGTCACCGCTACATGTTAGCTGTGTTATTGTATTCACAATACCATTAACTCCCAAACTTTTTTGTAACACAATAAAAAACAAACTGATAGTGATAAAAGTAGCTTTATTGTGACTATACAAACTCCAAACTTGTTAGTAACACGTAGGAAAAAAAAACACACTATATATTAGCCATATTAGCATACTCACAATGCCTGTAGAGCTGAATCTGAATTCTTCCCCAACCCCTATATTTAGTCCTCGAAATGAAAAAAATTTGGAAAAATTGTGTCATCAATTTGAGTGTTACTAATTGTTACGTCCCCTAAGGATAAACCTTAGTTGGGTCCAGTGGGGAAAAAAAAAAATACAAAAGGGGACAATAACAAAAATTGGACACCAATGAGAATAAAATGATCAAAGTTTAATAAATACAATAAACCATGTCTGCAAATAAATCATGAAATGAAAGAACAAAATCAAATAGCTAAGTGTGCATGATCCAAACAAAAACACAAACCAAAAGGGAATTGAAATTTGAGTCAGCAGTTCCCTAAACTACTACTGAACTACCTAAAGAAAGCAAATAAACAAAGCCTGCAAATCAAGACCACCAAGGTAAAACCCCAAACTAAAATAACAAAACTCAGCAGTGTAAGACTACTGAGGAAGAAAAAAACAAAACATACCAGCACAACTCAACATAAACCCAAATGCTATACAGCCTGCTCACGCCTACTCCCTGCCTGCTCCCTGCCTGCCCCCTGCCTGCTCCCTGGCTGCGCCCCACCTGCTTCCCGCCTACTTCCTGCCTGCTCCCTGGCTGCTCCCTGCCTACTACCTCCCTGCTCCCTGCCTACTACCTGCCTACTCCCCACCTGCTCCCTGCCTACTACCTGCCTACTCCCCACCTGCTCCCTGCCTGCTCCCCGCCTGCTCCCTGCCTACTCCCTGCCTGCTCCCTGCCTGCTCCCCGCCTACTCCCTGCCTGCTCCCTGCCTGCTCCCCGCCTGCTCCCTGGCTGCTCCCTGCCTGCTCCCTGCCTACTCCCTGCCTGCTCCCTGCCTGCTCCCTGCCTACTCCCTGCCTGCTCCCTGCCTACTTCCTCCCTGGTCCCCGCCTGCTCCCTGCCTGCTCCCCGCCTGCCTCGGTGAGCCTTCCTCTGCCCTTAAATACAGTACCTGCCAGGTGCTAATAAAGATCATTTGCCCCTCCTGCCAGATGAGCAGAATGGCAGGTCCTGTTGAAAAGGTGCAGCACGGGAACAGCAGGACTAATCCTTGATGATGTCATCAATATTCACTGGTCATCTATGTTAACTGATAGCAGCCATTAAAATATGTAAAATTCTGTTCTTGAGAGCACATCCACGTAAACAAATACGTTTCTGCTCCGTGGATCATCCTCCTGGTGGAGCGATGCCCAGCCTTAAGTCATGGCCCCTTCCCCTATAGAAAAGACAAGTTCAGACAACACTACAAATGCCCCTACTTTGAGCATAACTCCCAATTTTATTTGCAACTGGTAGCAAACCAGACTCAACAACTAAAACAAACATTAAACAAAGCAAACATTTACAACACAAACGCACAGCTACTCGTTAGCTACTCACAACAGTACCTAACTTTGTTTGCAACAGAATAAATCCCTTTATATCTGTCTCCAAACATCTATCTAAAAAAAAAGGATGAAGCCTTTTAAAGTGCAGCTTATGGAACGGAAAATACAAAATGACTAATCCAGTCCAAGTATTCCAGATTATTCCAAAAATGCCAAATTGACAAAGTGTGTATTTTAATAAAAGCCAGTATAAGTGACATTTAAGAGTTTGTCGTTTTTATTAAACGTTCTATTGGAAAACTGGAAAGGAACACCTCCCACCACCACCACCACCGAGTGAATTAAACAAAGCAAAACCAGACTAAGTGAGGGCGACCATCTGCTGTGAACGTTTGGTGTCAGAGAACGCAGAAAAGAGGGACAAAAACACAAGAACACCTGTTTGAAGACAAAAAAAAGACGAATAACTGCAACAATTATCATCTGAGAAATTAACCAAAGAGGCGCCTGATCGTCGTCATTAATGCTGCAGCTACAGGACGCACAGCAGTGATGGCTGTCATTGTGTTTCCTGCCCACAGGATCACAGCGCTGCAATCCCCCAGCTCTGCTTCTACATGTTGCCGTGGTAACCCATTTCAGCAAAAAAAGAAAAGAAAAAAAAAACACTTTCAGAGTCTGAAAAAGAGAAGGAATTACAGACGGCATCCCATAATGAGCTAGCTATGAATGGGACTCACTGGGAGGGGGTGCCGCTCGGAGCAGTGGGGGCTGTCAACATAAATATCCCGGCCTCATCCGCTCTTTCAGAGCAGAGAGAATACTCAAAAGGGAATGTGCCACATGGGACAGCAACATATGATGAGGCTTTCAGCATCAAAATCACACAAGGCTCATTTCCAGAATGGAGAGTGTCGGAGCCGTGTTGTTGGGTTACAAGAGCAGACACAGTGGAGATGTCAGATCAGCACTGGAGGACAGGGAGAGCACTACTGACCCGTCTGAGCTGGGAGCTTTGTAACACTTTGTCATGTTTCTGCTTGTATCCTACATCCTCCTGCAGTGCTGCTTTCCACTGTGAGCAGCCAGACTGCTGACACTATTGAAAATGCTCTGAAAAGAGCCGACATGGTCTTTAATCACCAGACAAAACAGCCAAAGACGAGCAGAGGCTTTGAACACGAATAATCCACAATTGATGAAAGGACACATTTCTGTAAATTAACAAAAAAGCATAATCAATAACATAGAGGAGAAAAATATGAATGTGGCGATTTCTTAGAGGGATAAAAGAAACGTTAATTTGCAGGAGACATTCTATGTTTTGCAAAAGATTGAAAAAAATACAACTTACATAGATATGCTTTTATTTTGAAGTTTTTTTGTAGGAAAAAGTAATTTAAAAAAAAGTTATTTCCTTAGTAAAAATAATGGCTACGATACACATGTTCAAGACTTTGCAATTAGCTCATGGTGTTCACACTGAACAAGCAGGGAGGGGCTTCTTCAATTTCTTTTTCTATTGTTTACAAGCTCATGTACGCCCCCCTACAGTCGGAATGCAAAAAGTAGAAGCGGTGCAAATTTTGTGATTTAGACTGAAACAGAAATGGTTCGGTTCATTGCTAGCGTCCTTGCATTAGCAAATACGGATAACCATTATGTCAGGAAAATGACTTTTCCTGACATAATGGTTTGAAAAGCAAATGTAGACATGTCTGGGTTTACCAAATAAAACCAAATCCACACATAACTATCAAATCCGAGTCCCTGATTGGTCAAAGTAGTTTAACTGGTTCAATAGCCATGCATTTTGTAGGTAAAGACCGACAAGTCCCCTTATGACATTTATAAAAATATGTATTGCCCTCAGTAGTGTTTTAATTATGATTATGACGTTTTTAACAAAATCCCACAACCTAAATGTCTTAAAAGCCATTTTTCATGTTGATCTGAAGATTCTGTTTCCAAAATCTGCTCTGAGGGGGCGTGGCTTTTGGAGCTCCGCCCCTGATCGAGTTTGTCTGATTATGATATCTCAATGTCTTGCTAGAATAAATCTACCATCGACATAAATGGAGATGGACAAAACAAGGCTGTGACATCATCAATAGAAAATGCCTCATTTTCCATTTTCGGGTTCCAAAGAAATTAAGTCAATTTAGTCGACGTACAGACTTTTTTTCCGTGGTACGGATATCCCCTGATTTCGCCATTTTAGGACCAGACAACGTTAGTAAGCAGTAATTGGTATGATAATCTATCAATCAAAAGCTTTGAACGTTGGAGGTGGGGCCAGCGGGTACACACACTCTTAGTAGGGCATCTGACTGGCCAGTTTATAACTTGAATAATTTGCAATTAAGAAAGTATATCATGAAAAATAAATAGGTTTAGCAAAAAGAGCTACCAGGGCAAGAACAGTTTTTCCGACCAACAGAATGACAAAGCAATAGCTGTTTATTTTTCAATAGAAGTCTATGGGATTTTGTTTTCTGGGACCAGCGGGTACAGTCCAGTTCTCTCTATATACTGTCTATGGTAGCTACTTTACATATGAATATTGCACATTTACACATATATTTTGATTGGAACTGATCACTTGAATGTGGGTTTCTGAGGGTGGTGTTAACGTAGCTTCAGTGTAGTATTTGTAGCATCATCTCAGTGTCAATAACAAGATCAGTGAGCAGTCATTTCTTCCTCCCTTTACTACTTTATGGATGGATGGTTTTTGCAATTTGTTTCACTGGAAAGCAGTTTATTGGGAACCCCAAAGGCATTTTCTTCTATTTAAAGCTTGTTTAAAATGTCAACCTTGAATTTAATAAGCATTTTATTTATTATTATACTGTACATAGACGTAATTTTTATCTTGATTCTTTTTTTTCTAATTTAGTTTGGAGTGTCTTAATAACAGGTAAATAAACCTATTATCCTCATTCATGGACTAATATTAGAACATTTAGTGTTTTACTTTATTATTACAACGTTTTTAGACTAAAAGTCTAAAAATGTTTTCCAACAGCTGTCATAAGAGGCTTTTTAAGGATCCACAAATGGAAAAGTCCTCAACGTGCACTTATCGCTACAATGAACATTAGACAGTCGGCCGAGTGGAGGGCTGTTTCTACTCGTCGTGCTAGAAAACCGCGCTTTAATCCTGAATAAGGTGAAAAGAAGCCCAAGGATAAGTGTTTGTGTAGATTCTCAATGATCCGGGTGAAGGTCATCCTAAGTGCTCAAATGGGAAACAAGTGTCCTTGGTGTTTAAAGGCTGAAGGTTTGAAAAGGCTTCCTGAAAGCAGACTTATGTCGATGTAAGTGCAAAAAAAGAAGTCCAGGCCCCTTTTATCTGAGCTTTCAGGACCAAAACGCACCTGTTCACATTCCCAAATCTGGCTTTTTAAAACTCAGTTTTAGAGTGAAGCCAATTAAAACTAAAATTAGAACTACATACACACCCACACATCTTTGAACGTAAGCAAAAATGTAAAAACATGTAGTTTATCATTACATTTACATACCTGGAGATTAAATCTACAAAAACTGAGAGAAAAGAATGCTAAATATGCTATTTTTCCCTTGCCCCTCCCCCACCCCCAATGACCAAATTAAATCTTAAATTAAAAAGTTAAAATAAACCTTTCAATATTTTTTAATGAAAGTATTAATTATAGCACTGAAACTAACTGTGGAAAAATGTAAATGTTTAAAAAAATTATTATTATCTGTAGTATTATTATCGCTTTTCCTGGCGATTTTTGATCCTTTTGGCTTGCCGTACTGCCCTCCCCAGACGATACATGCAGGTTGTAGGAGCAGCAGTGTTTATAGGACATCTGCTGCTTCTCACTGGGAGAGCTGACACGAAGATGCTTTTGTTTAGCTCATCAAAATAAATAAGCGAGTTTGAGAAAAGTTCTTGACAGAAGCTCCTCCCACACGCGGCAGGAGCTTCAGGATAACCGCCAAGCAGCAGATTATTCCATAAATTGGATGCTGAATGCATTCGGTGTGGGCAGACAATTGATGTTAATGATGGGTGCGAGGTATGATCTGCGGTACGCGTACGGGCCAAACCGTGGCCAGTGATCTGTACGGACCACAGATTATCTGGGATCCTTTACACCCCTAGTGTGTATCATGCCATTGATGTGTACTATTTAGAAATGTGTATGCGTTACGCAAAAAAATGCATTCTATGACGTACAAATCTATATTACGCATGAACAAATATTTGGAGACAATTTTCTTTCCATAAATATTTTGAGACTATTTTCGCTCCATAAATATTTTAAGACTATATTTTCTCCATAAAGATTTTGAGACTATTTTCTCTCCATAAGTATTTAGAGACTATTTTCTCTACATAAATATTTTGAGACTATTTGCTCTCTATAAAGATTTTGAGACTATTTAATCTCCATAAGTATTTAGAGACTATTTTCATTACATAATTATTTTGAGACTATTTGCTCCCTATGAAGATTTTGAGACTATTTAATATCCATATATATATATATATATATATATATATATATATATATATATATATATATATATATATATATATATAAAATGAGACTATTTTCTCTCCATAAATATTTTAAGACTACTTTCTCTCCATACACGTTACCATAAAAATACACTTCTGATTTCAAAGTTTTTTCAAATGAGAAGCAGAGTCACAGATCTGCAGAAAAAAAAGAAAAAAGAACCCCTTTCCGTTGATGGAAAGCATAATTTGATTACAAAAGCCTTCTTAAGCTTTTACCACAAATGAAGAGGACTCATCATCAATATTCTGATTAGGATTGCAGGGGAAGTATATCCTAATCAACGACGAGAACACTCCAGCTCCGTACATTGTTGTGATTTCTCACAACAGTGTACGGAGTGTAATGACTATGACGGGAGATGGGGAACATGTTTATGACTGAAGATGTTCTGCGCCAGACCTTTAATAGCTGTTGCTTAGAAAAACCAAACGATATGATGGTTCGTGCACCTGTGGGCAGGTGTATTGAAGTGAAGAGGATTAAACACATTTCCTCTTCTATAAAAAGGCACCAAAAGCCCAAAGCAGACTCGGTTCCAAGCAGACTGTACAATATGAATGTCTGCTTTACATAACAATTGATTTAAACCCGGCTTGGAATTCCTGCATGACAATGAGCACCTTCTCTCCGCACATCGCAGCTAACCTCAACTTTCACTAATCTGCTTCCAAAGAAGCCTAAGCATGGCCACTGCTGGAATCAGGCGAGACCTTTTCTTATCTTCTAAGAAGTCTTAGCGGGGTAATCTAGCCTTCTGACTCATTCCCTTGTTCCACTGAAAAGTTGCCAGGGTCTGTTTCAGAGCATAAAATACAAGTTTTAAGCATGTGGCTTTCACTTAATCTAAATAAGGCAGGGGGCGCCGCAGCAGAGGGGCATTAGCATTTAGTTCTTAAGCCATAAATGGAGTGGACAGGGATCAGAGCTGCAGGGGCAGCTGAGAAAAGGAGCTGCCGCCCCGCAGCCATTGTTCCACCCTGACAGTGTGTTCTCATCCAAGGGGAAAGAAAACAATTCCTGCTACAGGCTAACAAAACCCCACATCACAATGCAGCTCCACAAAGAGATGCCAAGTGGTCGCATGCTGCTGTCCAAACCTGAAGCATACATTTCTGACACAGTTACAACTGCTGTCATGGGAATACGGGGGAGGGAGATAAGTAAAAGCCACACTAGAGTGATATCAAATGACACCGCATTTCCACTCCGATGCATCACTGATGCATCGGGCTATAATTTGATGTGAGGCTTTGTCTTTTTTTTTTACATCGGTTGTATTCTTGTATGGTTCATGAAGTGACAGCATAACCTCTGATGGAAATATTTTTCCATTTTTAAATAAAAATCATGTGTACTTTTTACTCAGTCATTGAACCGAACACAAATGCGAATATTAATAAATCGAAAAATGGTGTAAAAGAGCAAAACATTTCAGGAAGCAGCAGATTTTCTGGAATTTCTTTGTGGCTTTTTTTTCTGTCTGTCTGAAACAATTTGTCTGCCAGTTTTCCGTCTTTTTCTCCTGGCGTGGCAGTTTGACAGGTCTGTCAATAGTGTTTCAGCGAGTGAGAATGAGGCAAAGCTGCTGTTTCGTGGAGCAGGCAAAACTCCTGATGCATGACCAGGCTGTTCAGACCCGAGATGTGAGATCTCCAGCTCTGGCCTGCTCATCCTCTGGCTTTTGTGTGTATACATTCCAAGAGAGGAGACGATTCGCCGGATTAATGACACTTCCCCTGCCGCCGCCACCGCTCATGAGGGGCTCAACATCAATCTGCATTTACGAGGCAGGGATGTGTCAAAGATGTAGGACAAAGCCTATTTGCTGGTCATTTCATGGTTTCGGTTCATTTTATCAACATTTCATAAACTAGAGTCTTTAGAAACATATAATATGGCTCGAGTATGTTGTTTTGACAAAGACTTCCATGTGAAAAACAAGAATAGATTTAGTCTAATCCCATCTAAAAACACCATAGCTTACTAGACTGGTTACACAAGATACTGGGTTTCACTCCGACTCGTAGCGAAAAAGAAATCTTGAGAGTTATATCTAAAGTAAGACACTGATACTTTTGTAATTTAACAAAAGGAAACCTAAGCCTGCAAAGAGATATACAGTATTTTTCTGTGTAAATGTTGCAGTTTTTTTGCATAGTTTGGCTGGGGGTGCAGCTTATACTCCACCGTCAACCACTAGAGGGCACTGTAGGTCAGTATTTGCTACAGACAGAAATGCAGAAGAAGAGGCACAGCTCAGTCTTACGCTAGGTTCACACTGAATGCGGAAGCGGAGCGGAACCGACGGTCGACAGGCAACAAGCTTTTTTTGTTATTGCCATCATGGATAAGTTAATAACCGAAAATATGACCGAGTATTTCTGCTAAGAAGAAGCAAGTAGTTAGTAGGTCTACACTTCTTTAATTTATTTGTTGTTGAGACACACAGAGAGAAGTGTGTGTTGTGATTGTATTTTTATATTCATCTCTAGTCTATTTAGGTAAAAAAAAAAAAAACATGATCGTATTTTTCAATCGCTGTGTTTTATTGTGAAAAATTGGTTATATTTTGAAAATAAACCAAATTTTCTCATGTATTTAAATCACTGATGCGAAACAGTGGGTGTTATTTCGCTGTGGCCACCCCAAATGGGATAAGCAGAAAGGTGAAGAAGAAGAAGATCTGTAACTTCATGCCAGAATTGACGCGGATTGCACAAAAAATAGACCAGACGCCGAAACAATCCGCTGCATGGAGCGAGCCCTCCGCGGAGGACCAAACCATGGGTTAACAAGTGCGCTGACGGGAAGGGGCCTCCATTCCGCGCTGCTTTCGCGACCCAGCGTTACGCTACGTACACACCGAGCATGTGTTGCGCATTCAAAAACGCCCTTAACTGGGTTCTTGAGCGCACTTTTAGCAAATTGTGTTCACACTGCCCAATACTAGCGCATGTAGCTACACAGTTGGAAGAAACTTAGTGTGAAATGTCAAAGCGGTGCAAATCTTGCTCCAAGCTTTTTCTTTCACAGCTCTATTCTGATATATGAAAATCACCATTACAAATTTCTCCTTTGTGGTCAAACAGTTGGCTCTACAGTGAATTAAAAAGGAGTATTCCCATTCATCACCACCAAATCAGAGTCCTTGATTGGTCAAAGTTCACTGGTTTAACTTTCAATTCACATTTAATATCAAAGCAGTTTGTATATAGAAGTCATAGAAACTTGTAACTATGAGTGAACACATTCGTTTTTAATGTGGAAGCCCCATTTTTTTTCTTCTTTATTATGGAATTTTTGTCTGTTGTGACTTTTACTCCAGAAGGACTTATAGTGCGGAATATTTTCAGTAATTATTACTGAAAAATGGCCACCTACTGGAAAAATAGTTAGTGAGAACCGAGAAAGACAGAAGTTTTAGTGACTATTAAGCTAAACTGGCTGAAAAATCTATAGTGGTAAAAACCGAAAGACGGTAGAAGTTGTTTAATAATCTGAAAAAGATAATTAAAAGAAAAGAAACTGTTTGGTTGGATGAACCGCATTGTTTGTAAAAGTGTGAAAGTTCACTTGTCCTGTCAAGCAAATGGAAAGAAGAGACAAAGTTTACCAAACTTGACTGAAACGCCTTTGACCGTCGCAAATGCCGGATGTTTACAGACAGTTTGGTCGACTCTCAAGGATTCTCGTGGAAAAGCAAATGTAGGTGTGAAATTTCTGGCATTCACGACCAAACTGATTGCCACACTCAAACTGAAGCACCACTAAAAAAGACTGTTACACCTGCAATAAAACCTTAAATCATTTCACTCCAAAGCTCATAAAGTTAATCTTCAAGCAACTACACACCCCTTAGATCATGGTGCTCACACTGGACAAGGAGGGAGAGGAGGGAGAGGCTTTTTCTTTTTATAAAGTTTACTAGTGCATATCTGCCACCTATATGGGAGAAGGTTGGCGCAAAGTGCTGTAAATCAAAATCATTTAAGTTCTGGTTTAACTTTCAATGCAGGTTCAACAACCAAAAACATGCTTAAGGTCGCCCTATGATCATTTTTTTTTTAAAACTTTTCCAGTAGTGTTTTATTTATGATTATTACGTTTTTAACCAAAATCCCACAACCGAAATGTCTTAAAAAGCCATTTTTCATATTGATCTGAAGTCTCTGTTTCCAAAATCTCCACTGAGGGGGCGTGGCTTTCGGAGCTCCGCCCCTGATCCCCCTCTGTCTGATTATCATAGATCTGTGTCTTGCTAGCGTAAATCTTTACCTCTTCTACATAGAAATCTCAAGTAACATGGGTAATGTCCAGCCGTATGGTTCTGATCCAGATGTCAGCTCGGACGAGGAAGTGAAGAACTTCATGGACAGAACTTCCTCCAAAATCCTGATCCTTTCTCTTTCCAGTTCACCAAAGACTCTTTTAGCTAATTCTCCAATGTTTGTTGGCATTGCTGTGATCGATACATTCAATCCATTCATTTCTCAGAGCAGTTTGTCTGCAAACTTTAGTACTTGTATTACTTTTTTTTTCATTAGAAAAACGCTCTAAAATTAAATATTACAAAAAAAAACTTAACCAGACAGTGTGGAAACAAGAGACATCCAATCCCCAGTGGAGCTTCAACATGTGCCTCTCATGATTAAAGGTTTTGGGACAGGCTTAGCAGCTACAGTGGAATCTCTTCATCGCCGCATGAAGCTGTGTGGCAAGTGATTAGCATTAAGTGAATAGAACTATTAACTCTAACATGCACACAGGTCAAAAAGCTGCAATTAGTGTGGTAAACTGAAGCCCTTCACACTGAGCGTGTCTCGACTGATGCACTAATGACGAGTTTGACTGGCTGGCAGCATCCCAGGGGGAAGGAGCTGATACAGTTGGATTAACTCCCCTTTCAGAATAAAATAATCAAAGGATTTCTATCAGTCATATGCTCCCAGCTGATGCTCTACGTAAGGGGTGTCAAACTCAATCGCACAAGGGGCCAAAATCCAAAACACACCTTAGATCACAGGCCGAACAGGATAAACATTTACTGAATACACTAAAACTAAATTTAAAAAACACTAAAACGTAACTTTTTTACATAATTATGAACTAGACATATGGCATTACTTTAGATGATGCTAGTGTGATTGCTGTAAGCTGAATTTGTCCACTAACGATGCTAGTGCTAATAACTGAAAATGATAGCTAAAAACGCTGAAGCTAATACCTGAAAACACTGAAACTGATAGCCAGCTAAAATGATAGCTAAATGCAAAATTAGCCTAAAAAATACCTTAGGTTAGCCAAAACAGCTAGCATGTAGCTGAAAAAACAAAATTGCCCAAAAATATGAAAAATCCCTAAATTGTCCAAAACAGCTAGCGCGTAAATGTTAGCTAAACTCTAGTTTAAATTGGCAACAAAAAAATAGCTAGCATGTAGCTGAAATATTAGCTAAACTTCAAAACAGTATGAAAAACTAAAGAAAAAAGCCCAAATTAAAAAAAACTCCTAGCGTGTAAGTATTAGCTAAACTCCAAAACAGCCTAAAAACTAAAGAAAAAAAAAGCCTAACTTAGCACAAAAAAGAAAAGCTAGCATGTAGCTGAAATATTAGCTAAATTCCAAAACAATACAAAAAACTAAAGAAGAAAAGCCAAAAGTACAAAAAAACAGCTAGCATGTAAGTATTAGCTAAACTCCAAAACAGCCTAAAAATAAAAAAAAGTCTAAATTAGCAACAAAAAAATTGCTAGCATGTAGCTGAAATATTAGCAAAACTCCAAAATAGCTTTAAAAATCTTGGTAAATGCCAAAATAGTCCATAAAGCTAGCAGAACGCCCATTTTCAAACTTTAAAACAGTAATTTTTAACATAAATATGAATAATAAATAGGCAAGAATTTTATTCCAGAATAAATCAACTTAAATCTTAAATAGCTTTCAGTATTTTACTCTCAATAAAAATATATTTTGGCAAAATTATGCAAGTTAGAAATGAGCGCAAGATAACATGGTGCCATTGATAACAATAAATAAAATTACCCGGAGGGCCGGATCTGGCCCCCGGGCCTTGACTTTGACACATGTCCTCTGTATCTTCATAGATGGCCCTATACAATCCAAAAACGAAATCACAGGTCTAACATGGAAACAAAAAAAAAAAAATCCTTCAGCTGTGAGAATCGTGGAACGCCGGGACATTTCCTCCCAGCTCTGTTAAGCCTCTGTGGGGGAACGGCGGCTGAAAGAATGCACAAGACCAATTATAAGAACACACCTCTCATCACAACATTCCATTAAGTTTATCTTTAGCACTTTTGTTCATGGGTTCATAAGAAATGCGCTAAATGTTTAAGTCAACAATTTACACAGGAGAAAAGGTGTGTCTGTGAAATGCCTGAAGCTTTTAAGAAAGCGCTTGTGCAATAAACAATAAGTGCGGGACATGTTAATGTGGGTGTGTATGGGGAATGCTGAAGCCGTCTGGTAATTACAGTTCAGATTCAGGTATGTAGAGCCGCAGGGAAGCCTGAGCAAGAAAGAGACGCACAGCTACTCCTGTGGGTTTAGTTTGGTTTAATCCCATGCCAGACACAGCCACTACAAAAGCACTCAGGTAGAGACATTTCGACACTGGTGTGGTCTCAATGATCAAAGCTGTCAGTGTATTCCTGCCCCCCTGCCTTGGAAATAGACCAATTAGAGATAAGAGAGGGGTTGAGAGTTGGTAGCACTACATTCCATGCACCTAGCTGAGCTTCAGACAATGTAATTATCCACACTCTCCCGCCTGTCTTTTTATCACTCTTACTCACTGCCATCATCTCTCTGCGCCTCTGCATTAAATCCCATGAAAAAAGGGGGACAAGATAATCTGGAGTGACATGAACCAAACTGTAGCTACATGTAGGCCGGTTCATCTCTGCTGTAGGAGGAGGAACTTCCACCTTCATGCGGCAGAAGTTCTAATTATCAAGAAACTGTCATCTTTTTTACCCAACACCCTCACAGAAAAGACGATTGAGCTAAATGTAACAGATCTATTGGAGGAAAACATCTAAGCAAAGTGCTCCATGTTACATTTTACTTTAGCCTATAAAGACAAAAAAAAAAAAAAAAACATAATTATTATCTCTTAGAATGTAAAAAATTCAGTCTTTCAAACCTGTGATGCATAAGTAGGGTCAAAAGTGACCCCATGGATCGTTATCCTTTGAAATCTTTTTTTTCATTCATCTTCCAGACCGCTTCTTCCCTTTCGGGGTCGCGGGGGTGCCGGAGCCTATCCCGGCTACTGAAGGGCGAAGGCGGGGTACACCCTGGACAGGTTGCCAGTCTGTCGCAGATTCTTTGAAATCTTTTAAATTAAAAGTATTTAAATTTTCATAAAAAAATGTTTGTTACATTGCATTTTTTAATAAGAGTTGCGAAAAGTGAGAAGAAACAAGACAGTTTTGTGTGTACATGCATGATGTAATTGTCTCTGTTATGTCTTTTCTCTGTTCGTCCTCCATAGACCATCAGTAACACAAAATAGATTTTAAAACGAGATTGATTGTTTTGTAATAGAATGTAAAAAAAAATGCTAAAGGAATAAATTTGCATACCCCACCCCTCTTTCGCCACATGACAAATTTGCTGCTCGTACCAGTCAAAAAATGTGTTCCTGAGTTTGACGTGGGAGGAGCTACCAGCTAATGTTTTTACGATGATCGCTAGAAATAAGGTTTATTCTACAAAAACATCGGTAATCATGTCTCCATGTTTGGATTTATATGATTGTTTTTTAAAGATTTCCCGGTACAGGGGGCTGTGTCTGTATGACAGCCGCTTCCACTGTGTTTCTGTGTCTCTGTGGGTGAGCTGAAGGCTCACCGTCTCGTAGGAGACCTTTTTCCCCTTTCTTTTTTTTATGTTTCGCTGAGCCCGGAGCCGGCAGCCTCAGCACCCCACAGCAGCTCTCTGTCTGCCGGCATATCGAGTGAGTGAGCTCCGCCTCGGTAGCAAAAGTTACCAAAAATGTCACGTGCTCGAAGCTGAGTTCCTGATAAGCAGATGTGACGCAGCGACCCGTCAAACTTCAGATATTTAAATTTTGGCTGCGCCACCAGATTTGAGTCTGTCAAATCGAGCTGCTGGTAGACCTTCCGCACCTGTACCATTGACTTAACATATTGAAACTGGGCGCCTCTGCCGCGAGATCCGCGTTCGGTGTGAATGCAACTTTAAATCCCTCCTTTGTTGATCAAAATATGATAAAAATCATAATTTTTAACCAAACTTAAAAGAATTTCTTAAATTAACACAAAAACGCAAAAGTGACTTGTGCAGTAACTTATGCAAACGTTTAGGTATTGGAAGGTCATGAACTTAAGCGTAAAATTGGGGAAAAATGGGCAGATTGCCCAACAGCTTCACTTCTACAATTTGTCTTAAATTTCAGATTTGTTTTTTTGCATTTTTTCACGATTTTTCACATTATGGTGATCCTGCTGTTGTTGTTAGTTTAATCAGTGACCGAATGAGGGAACCAAGCCGTTTACATGGTAGCAGAATGATACACTTTTGCTTTTTCAGTGTTTACAAGCACATATACAGTGATGACCAATGAAAATCCAATGAGCATTGTTCTGGTGCTATAGAGGAATACTATCTTGGGGTCTTGTTATTACAAGAAAAACTTGTTGTCTTGCGACAAGGAGATAGTAGATCTTGTTTTCACGAGAAAACAGGAAAAAAACTGTAAGGTAAGTGTCGTTATTATGAAAAAAAATTTTCTTTAAATAACGAGATAGTAGATGTTATTATCGCAAGATAACGATGTCGTTATCACAAGAGAAAGATGTCGTTATGAGAAAATGGGCAAAAAAAAGAAAAATGGGCCATCTGTGGCTAACGTTATAGTTTATTATTATTACTTTTTTTTTTTTTTTTTTTTTTACAAACTTCCTCTATGATCAGAGGTGTCCAGGAACCAGAGTTACTAACAACCTATACACTGAGAATTGCACATTTCCAGAAAAGTTAACAATTTAGACACAAATTAGGGTCTTTCCAGGACCCACAATTGGAGTCTGTGTATTTATAGGAAAAAATGCTACTATTTATGAGGGAATGTGATGATCTACACCAGAGAGATCACAGCGAGGGCAGTAACAAGCACCTGGAAAGCAGACATGCTGAGGAGGGACAACATTAGCGGTGTTGATTTGTAAACTGTGTGCCTGTATGTTGACACTGACAGATGCTCATGTCTGCTATCCTGACATCTCTCTTGTCATGTCATTCTTCTGTGACTTCTGCCATCTTTATTTTTTTTAGGGCAGTGGGGTCAACATTGGTCACATTAGCATACACTGTTCAGGAAATAGATTCGAAACGAGAAAAATTAAATATTCCAAAAAAATGGAAGTGAGAATGTTGACAGATGACACTGGTCCCTGAAGATGGTGAAGGCTGTCTAAGAAAGAAAGAAAGACAGAAGGCTTAAATATTGTCTAGGCATCATATTTTCTATTTTATAGGGTGCACTGGATTGTAAGGTGCCTGGTCAATAAATGGTCTATTTTTGAACTCATTACAAAAAAGTAGGAGAAAAGTCAGTTTTGATACTAGAATGGAGGACATATTTGATGGCATTAGTACTGATAATACTTTTGTAGGTCTTTGGCACCATAAACCATCAGTATATAGGTTAGGACAAATGTACTGTTTAGGAGGCCAATGGAAACAGAAATTTTAATAATTCCATCTTGTATGTTTACTAAGATATTGCTTTAAAAAATACATTTTTCCAACCAAACAAGCATTTTATCTGTTTGCTGAAGCAGACGGGAAACTAGTTCCTTTATAAATATAGCTGCGTTCAAAGGCTTTACATCAAAGGGAATAATACTTTTATCAGTAAGAAGCAACTTAAAGAAAATCAATTTTTCTTTGAAATAATCCATAGTAGTGAGGTTTCAGTAGTGATGACATGTGCACAGAAGGAAGACTAAAGAAAAATGTCAACATACACTAAAAGTAAAGGAATAATTAAAGAAGAAAAAAGAAGCAAGGACAAGTCTTGTGGTATTCTGCAGCGTGTGTGTAATGTAGACAGGCTGTCTGGAAGCTGCTGAAACCTTGGACCAGAATAGCTCTGATAATGTATCTGTCATGAATGTGTGTCATCGGGACCCGTTCCTTAGCTCGCTGGAAAATTAAACCGCCTTGATGACTTGCTGTTCGGCTTTATTTAAAGCTCCGACTGTGACTGAATAACTTTCAGTGGCATGCATATCACAATAAATACTGTTAGAATAGTTGGCAACGCGTTGCTCTTTTTACAACCAACAACAGAACGGTCAATCTGACTCCTCGCTTCTTTTACTGCTGAAATGAGAAAGCCAGCTGCATGCACCAATACAAAAACTGCTTTCTGACATTTATATATAGTTTTAATGCTAAGTTCACACCACGCTTGTCATCGCATGTTCAAGCAAACACTTCTAATGAAAAGTCTATATCAGGGATATGCAACTCTAGGCCTTGAGGGCCGCATTCATGGCATGCTTTCCAACATACCGTGCTCTGGGGTGTTCTAATTGGCTGGAAACACCTGAACCAGGTAATCAGTCGAGGGCCGGCTTCCTGATGGTTTTCCAGAAATCTTGCCTTATCTGCTGCTGGTTACTTGGATCAGGTATTGGTCAATGAGGAGCTTCAATGGCAGGTTAATTCAGGACCGTACCTCTTTGGGACCCTCATCGGTTGTAGGTCCATTGAAAAATGGAACGGAACGGTTGGAGCAGAGATACCATAGCCACCCGTTGATTGTCAGAAAGTGATGACGATGTTAGAAATCACCAATATAGTGATCTTCTTTCAAACAACACTAAATTCCTGTTATACACAATGCACCAGAATTAAAGCAGGAAAAAGACTAGCTGGTGCATGACCTCTACTGTTGTTGCTTTTCTATTTGTCGCGCTACAATGACGCAATGACACGCTAGTGGTCTACACCACGCATGCGCCATCAAAACAAACCTCTTAGTCAAGGCAAGGCTTAATTGCCACGATTAACTGGACCGTACTACTCTTTACTGTACTGGACCGCTCAGTGGAAATGAGGTTTAAGAGTATATTTCTGTAGCATCCCTGAATTTTGATACAAAGCACATTATCATTCCACCATATTTTCAGCAAATGTTGGCAGAAGTTAATGCAAAATGTCAAATTGGATGCCTTCATGTTCCACGGTCTATTTAACTTCAAATCAGCATTAAAGCTTTGTGTTTCAATCCAAACGATGTGGTTGGAAGCTACTCTCTACAGATATTTATAGATTTTGAGTAAAAATACATGCTAATGCTCCCAAAAAGACCTGTTATAAGAGAAACGCACAACTTTTCAACATGATGGAAATGTGGTCTACCCCCTGTTTAGTGCTCCATAAAACACTGCTGCTCTGTAATGTAAACAGCAGCTCACTATACTAATTGACTTTCCCTATCCTCTCAGGACAATACTGCTGGTCCTTGACTTGTTTATGACTTTCCCTTTATGAGTACTCTGTCGGTTGTGCCCTAAAGGAGCCTTTAATAAAAGCTGGGCAAACAGGGCTCTCAGCAGAGCAAATGGAGAGCTTGAGGGTGGTTGTGAGAAGCCTTCTGTCCTTGTGGCTAAATGTCAGCCTAGCGGGAATAGATATAGATGAAGACATTTCCCCAAAACACTGGTTGAATAATAAAAAAAGCTTTTATCGCTATCTTTGCATTATATATATATATATATATATATATGGGTGTGTATTCATATATATATATAATTTTTATTGCTATCTTTCCATAA
>NC_050535.1:8782856-8795654 GCF_002922805.2 Oryzias melastigma
TATATATATATATATACATATTATATATATATCTATAAATTATATCTACATATTACATCTATATACACGCACATACATACATATATATATATATATATATACATATTATATATATACACGCACATATATATTATATATACATATATATATTATATATACATATTATATATATATATACATTATATCTACATATTACATCTATATACACGCACATACATACATACATATATATATATATTATATATATACATATTATATATATACACGCACATATATATTATATATACATATATATATTATATATACATATTATATATATATATGTATACACGCACATACATAGATGTATTCATACATATATATATAATTAGAACATTTTTAAGATATTTTTCAGGAGAGGGGATCCTGTTTATGTTCCGCAGGAAAAAAAAAAAGTGTCTTGAAGTCGATTGGTTTTCTAAATTGGCCTACATTTTCAAGTCTGCTGAAGTTTGAATGCTCTTTAAAAGCGGGAGACAAAGATGGCCTTCTTATACTAAACCCTAATTTCCCGTCAGATGAGAGTGTTGGGATTATAAAGAAGATAAGAGGACTGAAATAGGAAGTGAGGTGAGTGCTTGCCGCGCAGGCCTGGGAGCTTCCTCTTTTTGCCAACAGAAAGTAAAAGCTTTGCCAAAAAATCCTCAAATTGACAAAAACCAGCATCTTTTTCTTGATTCCTATCTGAAGACTAAGGCCGAGCATTTCTCCTTTCCTTAACTGATCTGGATTGGCCTCAACATTTTGACACCCCGTCTCTTCTTAAACACTCCGCTGCCTCCATAAACAATCTGCCCATCTATTTTCAATCTCATCTACTCCTGCCTGATACCCTTTCTTTATCTCCACTCATCAGCACAATGCTGGACAGTTGCCTCCGCTGCCCATTTCAATGGTCGGAAATTGGGAATGCAAAACAGCCCACCAGTGAAAGGACATGCGGCTCCACCAGCTTCCATGCAAACAATGGAGAATCTCCCACTGTTTAGCCTCCACTTCCTCCTGACACACTGCCAACAATGAGGCGCTTTTATGGCCGACCGTCACTGCTAATGCAGCACTGGGATGAGACCAGGATGGAAACATCCTTAGTAAACTAGAATTTAGGTTTAAGACTTTTGAAAATCCAAGGGAGAATGAACGATGTAAGGCATAACAAATGTAACTTCTGTCAGCTAATGGAGCATCTTCAAGAGAACGTTTACAGACCTGCACTAAGAAAAGAAAATCTTTAGATTTGTAACTTTTCTATTTTAGCACGTGACCCTACTGCTGAACACTGAAAAAAAGAATCATGGCCTTTACGCTCTTCAGCGTTTGATGCTAATGCTTTGAGTCTACTGAATAGCCTTCGCTGATGTTGCATTTCCAGCTCCTCATTCTATAGCTCTTCATTGAAAATGTGTTTAGTGAAAATTGGGTAACTCTTTATAATAATATTCCTTAAGCTTTATTAACACATTAAAAACATTAATAATGTGTTTATAGGGTGTTAGTAAGACATGTGTTTATTAACATACTTATTAAGATTCATTAATATCTAAAGTGAGACCATTGTCTATAAAGGACAAATTACTAAAATGCTTACAAGCTTAACAAATGTATTATATATCTCTGTCAGTATTATTTTCAGTGTTTTGCTGCACCCAATCTTAAGTGTTACTGAAATTTACTGAAACATTTAGCATTTTAAAAAAGCGAAAAATATCAAACGTATATTATGTAAAACACAAATAACAAATAATTAAGACCCAGTCGGATGAAAATCGAGGTTCTAGTGGGTTTATTCTGATAACAAAAGTATGAAGAAAATTAAGAGCATTTTTGGGATGTAGAAAATAAGCTCTTAGCTCCGCCCCATTCTGAGACATCCATGATTAGATCCATGGATGTCTTAATTTTTCTCGTCAAATCTGGCATCATGGCTCAAAACTGTACGGCTGGATGGCTCCAATATTGCTCACCATTTTTCTTGCACCGGTAATGTTAGGTTGGGGGTGTGAGGGGCTGTAAGCTAGAGGGAGAACGTGTAAACAGATGGATGGTTGGAAGTGGGGATGGGCTTAGTCCTTGCCAAGATGCCAATGATGAAACAAGTTTTTTTTTTTTTTTTACTTTGTTTTTTTTTTTGTCTACAAATGGCATAATTTAAATTAAAACAACTAAAGCTGGGTTGATAAAATTGATTAATCAATTTGATTGGATTTAAACTCAATAGATCAATAATCGATTCATAAAAATAAGGCTCCATTTAGCACATATTGCTAAAATCCGCTAGCTTGATGCTAAGGTTTAATAGAATTTTTTCATAGGACGGCTAATGCTAATGCTCAGTTAGCCTAAACATACATTGCTGACTAAATAAACATCATTATGAACTCACAGGCATGAATTTTCCAAACTCTTGTAAGGAAATATTTTTAAAGTAATCATATGCTATCTAAAAAAAATCGATTTTTTCCTCATACTTTCTTCTTCTTCTGTAATAAGGTGTAATGCTAAAGCGTGATCGCCACCTAGTGGACAAACTGAAACGCCTAAACATTTTTGTTATAACTTCTGCTTTAAAGAAATGTAAAAATGTATGCTATAAACAATCTCATTATTTCACTAATAACTGAATCAGATTAATATAAATATGTTCAAAACATATAGTAGATTATTGTATTTCTAACCAAATGTGTATAAATGTGTAAACTCAAAATTGAATTGAAGAATCGCATAAAATCAAACCGATCTTGTGAATCAAATCGTTTCTGGAAATTATAATCGATGCCCAGCCCTAAAAACGACGTTTTTAAAATAGATGAAAAGATGATCGATGTGGGAGTTTAAGGTCAGCATTTCCATAAAAGGGCCAACAGGTGGCTTCATCGTCTGCTCCTTTTGTTCTGTCATGAAAGCTGGTGAAATGTGCAACTCTGCACAAGTGTTTGTTTCCATCACAAGGACTAAGACTCTCAGATGGAGGGGGGGTCCTAGCATCTTGGATTAGGATTGTGGGTATTTATAACACCCAGAAGAGTCCTTTCAGACAATTGCCTTAATGACGGGTCGTCTCTGCAGGCCGACACTAGAGGATTTCTGATTGCTGCTCTTCATGTTTTTTTATGCTTGATGACAAACGAGGACAAACCAAACAGGAAATGCGGAGTGTGGACCCCCCCTTCCCTCTCACCCTTGTGCCAAGAGCTCAGGAAGCAGCTTAAATGTGGATGAAGATCTTGTTTATGATACTCCATGACAGTCCCTTGAGACGGACAACTACAGTCCTGTTTTCCCTCTGCTTTTGACAGCGCCTCTGTCCCCTGTCACTGCTGCTGCTGCTGGGGGAAGATTTCACCTTGGGGGCATGTAGACAGGAAACATTAACCCTCCAATCACAGCTCAGTTATGTAAACTCTATCACTGCTCATAGTATTTTTTTCCTTTTCTGGAGAGAAAAGCACTGGACTCCAAACGACTGGATTGCACACACAAGTACACAACCTAAAACACAAACACGGGGAGCAAAATAGGCTGGGAGACCTTGACCTACTCATTCCTCGCATGAAGCCTCAATGCCAAGGATGTAGCTGTAAATAAATACAGCCTTCAAAAGAGAAAAAAAACTCTCTCCCCCCTCCTAAAGCAGCGCTTTGTTTCAGCTCGGATCTGACTGTTAATCTCCCACAAATCCCAAATCTCTGTGGGATTCACAGTTAGTCAAAGTGACAAAACACACAAAGACGAGGAGATTACAAAACAGAGTGAAAGCCATTTTCCAGAAATATTATCACTGAATGCACACAAATAAATACTTGTGCTTACATCACCAAACAAAATCCTAAAACTGGAATGACTTCCATTTAATAACCCACAGATTTAATCCAAAAACAAGCCTGACGCACCAAATTTCATAAAAACCAAAACTAGTTTCTATTTTCATTTCTCGATTAATGAGAAAGACTTAATCCGCAGCAGAAAATGAATATTTCAGTTGCTCAGCAGCAGACGGCGCTGCCAGGATGACTAAGCACAGAATCAATCTACCGCGCCTACAACAAGCAAAGACGGACGCTTCCTAAATGTTTTTGTTTATTTATTTATTTTGCAAAGAGCCGATCATGCATGTTGAGTTTGTAAATGTTTAGGTCCACGCTGAAGAACATGGCAGGATTGTGATCCTCAACCGCCCGCAGACACTCCGATCTAAAGCCTCCCCTGTGTGCAAACAGATTTAATCCAGCCGAGTCCTCTCAGCTGGTGAGGCATATGACTCAAGCACTTCTGAGGAAAGGTCACTATCAGTCTGAAAACAAGAGGCCCTCTCAGTCTGGGACTTCAGCAGCCTCCCCAGCTGGGCGCTCTTCATCCTCATGCCCCCTACAATCGACAGCCTGTCGGCCGTTCGTCAAGGCGGTAACGGGGGTGGCTGCTACGCCGAAAAGCCAGGGGACAGGTGAGGTCAGAGCAGATTATGAATCCACAGATGCACACGAGCCAAAGCTCCTCAGCACTTTTTTTTTTTGCTTCACTCTCCACTTATTGATCTGTCACAACTTTGCTCCCATCACTCACTCAGCAGCTGCTCTGTGTGCAAAGTGCAGCCGTCCTGAAAATGTTTGGCCGTCAAACTGCTGCTTTGATTGGTGTTCACCACATCTGACAGAGCAGAGGTGCCTTTTTAAAGGGTTACCAAACAGGGCAACCAAATTTGAAAAATGCCCCCCAAAAAGGGGGCGGGGCTAGTGGAGCCAGACTGAGCGGCGGAGGTGTGTCTTGGATCTAAGCTTGACAGTTAGCTTTATCTAGCTGTAGTTTTTGAACTATTTGCAGCTTCGTTTTTAGACATAATAAAAATTTGAACATACCACAACATCAATTATTTTCTAAACTTTAATTCGAGCCATGTTTTGTGAAAATCGGTTAAAAAATGAGGGAGCCAGCCCAATTTTTGTGGGATATCTGTTGACAGACTCAAAGCATAGCAATAGATGCCAGGCTAGTTTATGTGCCACATTTGGAGAATGATCGGTCACAACTTTGTCATCTTTCAAAAACCAGTAATCAAATCTTGTTCTTAGATTCATCTAAGGGACACAATTTTGCAAGATTGTCATGTTTGATCACATGTGTATGGAGCCATTTTCAGGCCAATATTATTTGAAAGCCAAATAATTAAAATTGAAAAAATAATTGGCCAAAAAACAAATTAAATGTCCACAACTTTTTGGTATTCTTGAAAAGAATAGAAGTGTGTTTTTTTGCATTTATTTAGTATTTATTGTATGTGTGGTGATGGGATCTATGTGTTAATAGGGGGAGGGTAAAGGGTGGGTTGTTTTTTTTATTTATACTTTTGCATTTCTGTTTTTAATTTTAAAGTGCTTTAAGCTACACATGTATGAGAAGCACTTTTTTTATCAATAAAGTTGATTTGAATTCGGACGTGTGGTTTGTATGTGATAAAACTCTGCTTTTTATACCCGTCGAGACAATTTTAGACTTATATCTTACAGACAATACAGCCATTTTCTGACCGTAATTATCAAAGTTCTTAGAGTCAGTGAATGCACCGGGACTGAAGTTACCACCTTCATCCATTTTGATAGGTTCTTCGTGTTAGCCCCGCCCCAATTGGCCAAAAGTTGAAATTTTTAGATTTGAAAACAGAAAAAAAAGTTTTGAAATTGAAATTTTGAAACCTAAAATAGAACATTTGAAGCTGAAAATAATTATTTAAAAATAGCAAAAAGTTTTGTACATTTTACTTTTTTTGGCCAAACACAAATATTTTTTCAAATATTTATGGTCCTGATCTGGCTCCATACACGTGAGGATGTTTCTTGTCTTACTGAAAGTTACCTTATTAGAGTAGGGCGGCTTAGCCAGGTTGATCCCATCTTTGATGAGTTTATCCCTGATCATGATCTTCAGCTTCAGTTTGGGGTAAATCACTAGTTCTCTCCTGTTGCCCAGCGTCAGGTTCCTCTGCGCGCCCACGTATCCACCGTTGCGCCCAAGCCGCTCACTGTTGGGCTCAGTCCAGGACCTGGACCCCCTCATTTTAGACTCGTACTCCACCAGCTGGCCGGCATAGATCTCGGCTGCAGGTGGCATGGGCTCCAGGGTGAAGTACAGCCCGCTGGACGTCTCCTTGGCGTCCTCCTTCAGCCTCCTCACCGCCTCGTGGATGCTCTGTCGGTGGTGCGGGATGTACACGCCGATGGCATCCAGGTCCGGGTCTCCGATCTGTTTGCAGACCTCCAGGTCGTCATATCCATTATCCACGAAAGCCTCCACATACTGGGGGAGTTGGAGCGTCTTGAGCCACTCGTAGACAATGACAGGTCCGGTGCTGCTTGTCATTTCGAAGGAGTCAGAGGAAACTGCGCTGATTTCTGCTTCACATTCGGCGTTTCGGGCGCATTATAAGGCTGACAGTGTCAGCTTGTTGCTAAATGTTAGGAGGCATCAAGACTGGATTAAAGAATGTCGAGATTCTCCATGGAAAAGGTTCAAAATCTAAGTACTAAAATATTCAAACCGACTGAAGACTTTGCCCTTCTTTGTGCCAATCATTAACAAATGAACTGAGACTCGTTTAGATTCATTTGAAACACCTTTAAAGGTCCCACGTGTTTTTAAGAGATTGCCTTACTGTGCGTAACCAGCTTCCTTAAATCCAAGCGCAGCGACTCCGAAAAACTGACTTCCTCCGTTACGCAGCGCAAATTCACCAGTTTGCGTCCTTCCTTTGGTCTTATATGTTTGTAGTAGAAATACAAAAATGTAAAAATAATTCCAATTAAAGGTTGAAAACGACTGGCGGTCGCCAAAAGGATCCGCGTCTACGCGCAGCGACGCGCCTCCATCGCGCACATCTCTTCGCTGCAACTGCAGCCAAGGACCAGCGTGCTGCCTGCTGCTCCTCTGCCATCCACGCCCCCCCTAAAGCTCACATTTAAAAATAGTGAGTCTTCCTTTTCCTTCTCATCAACTTGTCAGGGCATTCACGCGCTCTTCCCGACTTCTCCAAAGTTGAAAGGTGGCGCATCAAACCTGCGTGAATGTCCCCTCTGACATTATTCCTCCTTTTTGGGTTTCGACCACCACTCCTCTCTCTTTCTCTCCTCTCGCTTGTGCACTCTCACTCACTCATTCAGCATTTCCATGCGTCGGTTCCTCGGTGCGCATGGGCTCCCTCTATGTGGGGATTTTGGAACTGACTGATTTAGGAAGTCTGGGACTGAAAACCCAAGAAAAGGAGCGTCACTTCCACCCATTACGCACACGAATACGCGTATTTGACTCATTTTCTGCAGAGGGATAACAGTGTCTGCGCTAAATTGCTTTTCTCCTGGACGCCATCCATTACAAAAAAGAAGCTGAGGAGAGAAGCAGACACTGAGAGCCAAGAAAATAGCATTGCTTGAACAAGACCTGTCTGCCCTGTCCAAATGGATGCCAAGCCGGCCTGTTCTGATGCATGCTTTATCAAATTTGAGCTGACAGCTTGTTAGAGATCAGTTTGATTCAATCTCTATCGCAGCTCTAAGCTGGAAGTGATTTGCCTCATCCCATTATGACATGCGGCAGGGCTGGGAGGAGGGCAGGGGGCATGTCAAACCACCTTCTTTTTGGAGAAGCAGCATCAGAAATATGCCAGAAATGCATGTCAGGGGAGAAAGTGTGTGACACGGCAGATCTTTCCGCATGTTTCCACTCTAATCAGACAAGAGTGATTTGTCATCTCATCTGATCCACCTGCTGGCTGCTGACAGATAACCCTCCCAGAAAAGCTTCAGTGTTCTTTTATCCTTTGCTGGTTTTGTTGAAAGGAACCAGACGGTCCAAATAAGTAATTATATCCGTCCCTCCAGGTCACTTTATATTATTGATACTAATATATTGAAGCAACATTTATAGAGAGATCAGTTAGAATGATTTCTAACATAACCAGATTAAATAATTAAGGGTAAAAAACGCACACTTAAACCCCAATCCACCCAGACAGGCAAAGGGGAAAATATCCCACAATTCTTTGCGCTGCCAGATCTGATAGCAGGTCCACTGTGTCTGCAGCAATCACTACAAAATGAAAAACAAATCCCATCATACATTGCCCCTATCTGAACGCCAGTGTTACCAGAATAGGAGATTTCCTATATGATAAATTATTTTGACAGAATATATTTTATGGAGAGCAAAATCTTTTAAAAGTTTAATTTTTATATAAATGACACACAAGTAAAAAAATGTGTTTTTTTTCTTTTACTTTATTTCTAACTTGTATAATTTTGACGGAAAATATTTTTATGGAGAGTGAAATACAAAAAGTTATTTAAGGTTTGAGTTGATTTATGCTGGAATAAAATTCCTGAACTCATATTTATGTTTTAAAAATTAAAATTTTAAAGTTTAACATGTTTAACAATTTGATTTTTTATGTGTTTAATAAATTGGACCCTGTGCAATTGAGTTTGACACCCCTGAAATAGATCCATAGATGTTCAATGAAACCAATACTTTAGTTTTTTTTTTTTTTTTAGAATTTAAAAATACGTATCCATTCTAAAATATGAGGAATATAGACAGTAAAAAAATACTTTTTTGTTTTTAGTGTGTCATTTAAACTGATTTTCCTTTATTCTCATACTTATTCTCATGCTTTTATTTTGAAAAATCCTAAATAAAAGCTAGAATTCCTTGTGTTAATGGCTACCTTTGCCATGCAAACTCCCTTATATCATATTTTACAACAGATTAAACTCCACTAAAAAGTTCAAGTGCTGAAAGAACCTCCCTACATTCCAGACTCATAATTTACTGAAAACATTTGGCTCTTTATGAAACAAAACATACGACAAAGAAGGCCCAGAAGTGTGGAGCTGCTGGATGGAGTGTGAAATCCTATCTCAGGCAAGAATGAAAAGCACGTTGGTGCCATGACAGCAGTTGGTTTGGGTTGTTCCTGAAACCTCACTGTTATAATGAGGGTATGTAGCACACCATTAATAGATTTCTGTTGCAACTTTTTAAAGCATCACATTTAAGCTTCAAATATGTTATGTGGAATTTAAAAAAAATCATCATTATTGTTACTTTAAATTGGTGCTTTATTTGGAAATCAGATCTAAAAAAATAGAAAAATAACTCTAGAAAAGGTGTCTAGTTGCAGAAATTGTCTGCAGACTTGAAAAACTTCAAACCTCATAACATTAGATCAGTAACAGGAGTGAGGGATTATGGGAGCAGAGGAACAGATGGAACCGTGCGAGTGGTGTGCTCTTCAGTAAATGAAGTCTGGGATCATACTGGGGGGGCTAAAACTCTAGTTTCCTTATTGCTACGCCTGGCATGAGCGACCATCAAGCTCCAGCAGAGACAAAGGTGGTAAACTCAGAAACATGTCCATATGGGGATACAAAGACCTGACAGTTAGGGGGTCATAACTTAAGACTATTTATACAAATATGAATATTTGTAGTAGTAAGGATTTTGACATTGCATCACAAGACATCAATTTTGAAATCAGAGAAGCTCCTATGGTGCTCCAGGGTTCTGGTTCTCCATCCTGATTGGATCCAGCTGACCACATCCATCGCTATTTAAGATGTGCCCTCTCCAGCATTCACCGCCAGTTCGTTACCTTCACCGGTGCAGTACTTTGGCCTCGTATTCTACTCAGGCGCTAGTTTTTGTGCCTTGCCACTCAGTGCCTGCTCCTGTTTCCAGGATTGTCACCACCATCTCCATCATGCTACCCACCTGGGTCCAATCTTACACAACTGCTGCTTAGAACCACTCCGGGATTCCACCTACAGTCTCACCACCCGCCCTTGTACGCTGCTCACCGCTGGTCTACTCGCTTCCTACCTCCATACTGGGTCCTCCGCTTATGCTCACCTTCCTGAGACCACCAGATGATAAAAAAACATTCTGAACTCCGTCATCCTTCTGGGTTCCACCTTCTAGCTCAGCCATCATGACAAGCAAAAAAATTGGATGGCCTTGGTGCAAAGGTAGGGCGATCGACCTCTAAGTTTGGTTACCGCCTTGCTCACCCATGTGTCGACGTGTCCTTGGGCAAGACATTGAGCCCCACATTGCTTCTTATGACACCAATTCAGTTTTCAAACAGTTAGCACTTTTGTGAACACCAAATAATTTCTTGTGTGTATGACTTACTCTCTCTGGAGAACAGCAGATACTTTATTATCTGTATGACTTACACTTCTGGTGAACATCAGATACTTTTTCATGCGTATGGCTTACACTTCTGGTAAGTACCAGATGCTGTCTTTGGCATACAACTTACACTTCTGGTTAGCATCAGATACTTTCTTTGGCATACAACTTACACTTCTGGTAAGTACCAGATACTTTCTTTGGCATACAAGTTAGACTTCTGGTAAGTACCAGATACGTTCTTTCGCATACAACTTAGACTTCTAGTAAGTACCAGATACTTTCTTTGGCATACAACTTATACTTCTAGTAAGTACCAGATACTTTCTTTGGCATACAATTTATACTTCTGGTTAGCATCAGATACTTTCTTTGGCATACAACTTATACTTCTAGTAAGTACCAGATACTTTCTTTGGCATACAAGTTAGACTTCTGGTAAGTACCAGATACTTTCTTTCGCATACAACTTATACTTCTAGTAAGTACCAGATACTTTCTTTGGCATACAACTTACACTTCTGGTAAGTACCAGATACTTTCTTTGGCATACAACTTACACTTCTGGTAAGTACCAGATACTTTCTTTGGCATACAACTTAGACTTCTAGTAAGTACCAGATACTTTCTTTGGCATACAACTTGCACTTCTGGTGAACACCATATACTTTCTTTGACCTGCAACCTGCAATTTCTGGTGAGTACCAGATACTTTCTTTGACATACAACTTGCACTTCTGCTTGGCACCAGATACTTTTTATGTGTGTGACTTACCCTTCTGGTGAGCACCAGATACTGTCTTTGACCTACAACCTACAATATCTGGTGAGCACCAGATACTTTTTTTGGCATACAACTTAGACTTCTAGTAAGTACCAGATACTTTCTTTGGCACACAACTTACACTTCTGGTAAGTACCAGGTACTTTCTTTGGCATACAATTTACACTTGTGGTAAGTACCAGATACTTTCTTTGGCATACAAGTTACACTTCTCGTAAGTACCAGATACTTTCTTTGGCACACAACTTGCACTTATGGTAAGTACCAGATACTTTCTTTCAAATTCAACTTACACTTCTAGTAAGTACCAGATACTGTCTTTGGCATACAACTTACACTTCTAGTAAGTTCCAGATACTTTCTTTGGCCTACAACCTACAATTTCTGGTGAGTACCAGATACTTTCTTTGGCATACAACTTGCACTTCTGCTCGGCACCAGATACTTTTTATCTGTACGACTTACAGTATCTGGTGAACACCAGATACTGTCTTTGGCATACAACTTACACTTCTGGTTGGCATCAGATATTTTCTTGTGCTTATGAGGAACCAGCTCTAATTTTCCTTAACTTCTATCTCACTTAGCAGCTCCATAGGTCTACAGGAACAAAAGGTGAAGCAACAAAGTCCAGGTCAGCTGCCTGTCTGCTCAATCTTGACGTCAACAAGATGGATATTTGCCGGTCAATTCTAACGTAGGGCTTGTGTTTCCTAACATATCAGATAAAGACACCTGCCAATCACGAAGCCTCCCTTCGGTATGTGAAATAGGAGGTGAAATGTCAAGTGCTAGCCTTTTCACTGCAGTGATGGAAGTGGTGGAATCAATCACATGCTTGGAGCCAACTTGTCAAGTTTTCCTTTGGTCTGATTCAATCGTGGGTGAAGATGGTGACGGACAGATCTCCGATCAGACAACAGCAGCTGTGCTTACTTTGGGTGCAGGCCTCGTTCCAAATCAATCCTCTGAACGACGGGACCTCCTTGAATTCCAGCACCTAATCAAGACTGGAAAGAACATACAAGCAATAGAAAAGAAAGAAAAGTTTGCCTCAGTTCACAGTCATTGACTGTGTAGAACAAAGCCCCTCTGCCTTCCTGCTTTATTCCCTCACGACCCGACTATAAGCAGTTATAGCTGAAAGCATTTCCCAGGAACCAAAACAGAAGGCACTTGAAAGGAATAACATTTATGCAGAGCAATTGGAAAGTCTTGCAGCAATAAAAGCTTCACTAATTAAAATCACTCTTGTTACAAACCAGGATTTAAAATTAATTCTGTTTATTGTGCCAAAAATATAAAAAAAACTCACAAAGAAGGCTAATGAGCTGCAAACATCTTGGCATAGACGAGCTCATTTCAGAGGTAAGAAAATGCATTTTCCACAAGTGGGTCAGACAGTTGCGCTTTCACTAATCTTCATCGCACCAGAGAAAAAAGAAGTAAAACGTGCAAAGATGATAAGTTAGCATCCAAGAGAGTTTCATCACTATAATTGCTGCTTTTGAATCGTAATTTACTGTGACCCAAGTTTGCAGCAGCAGCAGAGATTTGGTGACTCAAAGAGCATCAACATGCCCACAGGAGCCGCCGCTTCATTCCCCCTTCACTGCACTGATTAGCCATCGCAGTCAACTACAGTTCACCTAATTAGTATGGATAACCACGCCGCCACCAAACACAGCGTGAAGAGGTTTATGTAGAAATGCAAATTTTTCTTACTCAAAGCCTTGACTTGACTCGTGTAACAGAGATACTAAAACATTCTCTCAAAAACTCTTAATTTGAAGTATTTTTGT
>NC_050535.1:8795881-8829879 GCF_002922805.2 Oryzias melastigma
TAGGTTGGCCTATGTCTTGGTGGCCATTTTGTGTCATTTTCGGACAATAAAATGAAACTTTTGTTCAAATGATCTTGACAAAATATCAGACACGTCACCAGCTTAAGTCTACAACTATAAACAAAGTTTCATTCATCCTGAAAAGAAGCCGCCATCTTGAATTTTCCAAAAAAATATTACTTTTAATGCTTCTAATAAGTTAACCTCCTTCTAGGGATTTTAAATTTTTGGCCTTCAGATTCCTGGAACATCATTTGGGAAGCTGTGTGTGAAAAAATGTTTTTACATGGTGAGTTTGCAAAAGTGGGATTTTTCCTGTTGCTCATATTCAATTCAATTCTATTGATATCGCCCAAAATAAAATAACAAAAATAATTGATTCATCGGGCTTCATGTTTGTACGGAAGCAGGAGGTCAGTTGTAAAATATAAACAATGGCTGATTGCTAACCTAAATTAAACAGATTAAACACAACTGGTTATCCCTGTCTTTAGACCTTTCTTCCCAGTCAGGAAAAACTCATTTAGGAAATAAGTAGAAACCTTGTGAAGGAGAGATCCTCTCCCAGGACGGACAGGCGATTTAGCAGGACTATTAAAGAGGAATTAGCTTATCTAAATCTACAACTATTTGAATAGAGTTCAGCAAGATACGAGGTGGGGCCGAGGCCCACAGTCAAGATGAGCCAGAGGCGCGGTCCACGGCCAAGAACAGGAGCACAGATAATCCACCAGGAACATTTTTTGACAGAATACTATAAACTATGAAACATAAATTCCTGGCTGAAGCTGAGTGAAAAAATATAACATAGGATAAATAAATAAATATTCAGAATGTTATTGCTAAGGAAATCCAATTGTAAAATTTGACATAGTCCCAAACGAACATATGTGGTCTTTACAATTATGTTACTGTATGTTATTATTCTCCAGTTTATAGCAATGAGGATATTGTTTTAGAACAATTCTTTGTTGGCACTAAGGAGTTTTGACCAATGAAACTGCCTCAAATAGTTAGGCAGAGAAGCTTGAAGAAGTCCATGGGTTATGAGTCATGGATTATAATAATATAGTCAGAATTTGACTTGGCTGTCAGTCAAGAGTCAGAGACGAGACCAAAGGTCTGCCTCATTTATTGTGTTTCTAGAGTTTTCCACGATTACAGAGGCTGTCAACTCAGGGTTTGATAAAGTTTCAGAATTTGAATAATTAAGAAAAAAATAATCAATGAATCATAATATGGTTGTTTTTTTTACTTTTTTGTGTTTTTGTCTACTTTTGTGACTAAACCGAATTGGTTTTGAACAGAAATTTTGAAAAAAAAATAACAAAATACTTGGAAAAATGCCATAAAGTATGAAATAAAACTGAATTATGAATCAAAATTGAATGAAAGTATAATTTTAAGAAGCGATTTAGTCAAATCAGGTACTCGGTGGTTGTATAATCAGCCTCTAGAATTGCTGACTGGACAATTCAGAAGATCTCTGAAGGATTGCTTTGACGCTGATGTAGTGCAGCAGACTTCCTCCACAACCCAAAGAGACAATGACAAAACCGTGAAGAGGCTGAAAAGACTTCAGCGCGTTGAAAGGCGCCTGTGTGTGTCTTTGGGGCTGAAGGCGATGTTTCCAGGAGGATGATAGATGAACCGTCCTGCAGTGTCTTCAGAGAACAGCCCTCTCAGCAGGGCAGCCATGTAGAAAGCTCAATTAATAAAGATTACCTCTTTTTATTTCCACCTCTTCTTGCTTTTTAATTAAAAAAATGAATGAATCATTAGGCAGATAAGTGAAAAAATGTTTTTTTTAAGAAATGATAATGAGTAAAAGCACAAAAGAAAGAAAATAATTGTTAAAAACTTTAGCTTTTTGATTGATTTTACTAAACTATTTTATGTAAAATGTTCAAAGTCTGGCTTTGCTCCATGCGAATGTTAACTGATTACATTCCATCCATTATTTTCCTTTAAAAATTACTTCATAGGTAATAAATATGTGAAAAACAGTTTGAAAAATGAGCTAAAGTAAATTAGTTATTGAACATGAGGTTTTTGTTGCTGTATTTCTCTCCGCCGTGTGACAGGAAAGACCGATGGGGAGAATAAAGATCTAACAATCATTAGAAGTTACAGTGATGGATGTAGATGAAAATTCCATCATAACCTAAATGATTTTTCAGCTAAAAAATGACAAATCAATAAAAGGCATTGTCCTCTCTGTGGCTTCTTTTTTAGAATAAAAAGAAGAAGAAAAATCTGCTTCTAGGAGGCCATTCTGGTCGAAAACAATCATCTTGATGGGATTAGAAATATATTTCAAAAATGTAAATTTATCGTATTTAATTTAATCTCCACCATGTTTCTTCCTGATGATGAAAACAATCAGCATCTTTCTGAGTAATCTTTGCAAAGCCCCTGATCTTCTGTTGTTTGAGATGCTTCCAGAAAGGTGATTATCCTCGACTAGTAAAGGTCGTGTCCAGGTTAAGCAGTGGACAGCTTTAATCTGAGAGGGTCGTGTCCTTCTTTTAGACTTACACAGAATTGTAAACCATCATACGAAGCTAAATCTGATAAACTCCCTCTAAGCCAACTTCTGCATGAAACCATTTCAGTCTTTCACCAAGTTTATCTGCAAGAGTGACTAAAATATTTTGGCATTTTTAGTATAAAATCCATAATATGTTACACTGAAAATGGACATTTTTACTCGTTGTTAGTTAACAGTGTCCATAAATCTAATATTGACTTAAAGTGAACCTTTTGTTCCAACTAGAACCAAATGTGTGAAACTAACCAACTGTTTTTACTTGAACAAATGGAAGCCGTAACTCTGGAGGAACCCAAACACCCATCATGACAGCTGGATCAACGGATCTCGAGTCAAAAACAGGGACAGATCTATTGTAGGGTCCAGACCTCGACTTCACTAAAGTGTGGAAAAGTCATTGAGAATTGCATTCTGGGAGCAACACCCTAAAAGTGCATTCACGCCAAACTCAAAGTCGCCTGACGTGTTCCTGAGCTTCATTTGAGAGGAGCTACCAGCCAATGTTTTAAGCCTAACAAGGAGTAGTGTCAGTGTATTTGTCACTTACAATTTGGGATGGGTATTAATTATAATTTCCAGAAACGATTCAAATCGATTCATAAGAGGCTGGACCCATTCAATTCCAATTTGTTCAGATCAAAAAAGATCATTAATATTGTAAACATTGTTCTGCTTCTCCTGGAGGGTTTTTCAGTTTGGCCACTAGGTGGCGATCACGTTATAGCAGTACACCTTATTCCAGAAGAAGAAGAAAGTATGAGCAAAAAACTGTGTATTAGACCACAAATGGAAATATTTCCTTAAAATTCATACCTGTGAGTTTATAAAGATTCTCATTTAGTCAGTTGACCGAACTTTAGCATTAGCCGTCCTATGGGAAATTCAATTAAACGTTAGCATCAAGCTAGCAGACTTTAGCTAAATTGATTTATATTCTTATGAATCAATGATTAATCGGTTTTATCAAACCAGCCCTAATTACAATGTATGGAAGTTGAGAGATCAGGTTTATTTATTCTAAATAGTTCTATAAAACATCAGTAATCACGTCTTTATGTCGGGTTTATGAGATTATTCAAATCAAAGATTTCCCGTCATGGGGGCTTCACTCTTATTCCGGGGACTGGATGACAGCTGTTTCCACTGTGTTTCTGTGACTCTGTGACTGAGTTTAAACTTAAACTTTTTTTTTTTTTGCTGTTGATATCTATAAATGGGGCTTTAAAAGTGATATCTGTTGGTCATTGACACATTTTTGATAAATTAAAATGAAATTGTTTAATTCTTGAAAATATAGCGAAAAACCATCAGTGTGGAGGTAGTGTGATGATATGGGCAAGCATGTCCTTTGGTGTGTAACCATAACCAGTGGGAGGGCCTTGTGATTTAATTACCCCCACATTCTATTTAACCTCCTACTAGTACAAAATATTTACAAAAACGTAACATTTGTCTTGTTTTATGTACTAATTTAATTCAATCAAATAAAAGTAAAATAACAGTTAGAAATTTCCATATTTTCACAAGTCTTCTCTATTCATCCGTGTGTGTTAAACATTGAAAAAGTATAGAGAAAAGTGTCAAAGCATGGACTTATTTCTCAGGGAAGCTCACACACAAGCCATTATAGACTAATGTTCAGAGACGGCGGCTCCTCGTGGAGGAGTTAACAGACGAGGAGAGCAGTAAAAGGTACTCAGCCTTGTGAGAATATGTACTAAATGCACAAATAAACGTATTTGCAGTAAGGATGTCAAAGGTATGTCTCGTTTTGTGTGTGCTAGTTACTGTGCAAATGGAGGTTTTTGTGATTCTAGTCTAACAAGGATTAATTAAATGACCTTCAGTCAAATGTAGCTTAAAGAAATATGAACTAAATTTAACCGTGGAAGACTAAATAGATAAAAATAATCGAATTGGACATTTTTCGAAAATATTTGCCTCTTTACAGCAAATTGATTTATTTTTCTCTCATTTTTTTACGTTCCATATATCAAATTCCTCCTGTGCAAATGCGTCGATGTTAAGCTGTGAAATCTTGAACAATTATAGTCAAATGTTTGTTATATAAAAAGGACAGAATAAAATATAAATAACGAGAAATTGGCGTTATTAAAATCTTTAAAGCCGAGCCGGTGAGTCATTTAACAGCCCGAGGATGGGAGAACATTAACTATTCATATTTGTTCCATTACATTTTCCCCCCGTGTGAACCCGGTTTAAAGCTTAGAGGGTGAACGGTTTGATGATCACAGCGTCAAGCTTTTATAGTGTCTTTTGGAGTATTTTTATTTGACATTTATAAAATGTGTAACAATAATTCATGACTCATTAGAAAAACGGAATTAAATTTGGGAGGTTATGTCAAAATTGTGCAAATATTTAATGCATGAATCCACATTTAAATGCATTTTAGCAAAGAAAAAAAACAAGAATAACGATTTTTTTGTTGATTTTTGGGTAATGAAATGTGGAAAAAAAATTATATCAATGGTTAATTTAAAATTTTCAATGCATAATAAAAATTAAATTGCTTAAAAAAATGTTTTTGTGTAAAGAACAATTAACAGGAAATTTTTTATCATCATATATATCATCATTACATGCAACATAAAAGTTATAAACATTGAAATACTTGAACCTCAATGCTGAGCTGCAGGTTTGTAATAATAAGCTTTGTATCATTCAGCCTCACAAAGTGGAATTTTAAAGCAACGCAACCAAACATAAAATTCAGGCATGAGGTCAGGTCAAAAAGAGTTTATGAAAAAACTAAAAAAAGAAAAAAAAAGAAAAATGCAATTTATATGCAAATGAAACTGCTGGCATTTTCTGTAATTGCAGTTTGTGATGCCCGTCTGGAAAAAAATACAACAGGAGAACCTTTGAACCTCATATATGAAGAAAGAAACAGTCAGTAAAGGCTGAACATACAGTCTTTATTATTTAATATGTTCTTTAATCTATAATGTGACACATCTGAAATTTACCTGTAAGATTTAGTCATGTTCAAGGAGAAAATAATGTGTCAACTTCATTTTAGTGAAAGATCCTCCCCCAAAAGAGTAGTTTAAAACATAAAAAATAAAACATGTTGTTGGTGTTCCCAAATATCACACATCACAGAGTGATTCACAAACACAAAAGTACAAAAAAAAGTTAAATGTAATTTCTCAAGACCTTATAGTGCTTCAGGGAGAATAGGATCAAAGCATTTGTTGCCATTTTAAAAAGCAAACATTGATTGTACATTTGATGGTGTGTGCTCACCTGTGCTTCTGTAAATGCCACCTCACATGGCAGAGTTATCGATTCCTCACCTGATTTAGAAGGCTCCGGTCGGCTTTCTCATTATTTCCTGAGTGCACTTCTTCCCTTCCTGTGCCTGCGTCCCTGGCGAGGTGGTTATGTGAGAGGAGCGGTGAGGTTTAGGGTGCACTGAGCTGGAGCTCTGGTGACAGAATGGTCGTTTCTAATGAGAAGCTTTGGGACTTTCTTGTGAGACAAAGGCCAAAATGACAAAAAAAAGTATGGTATTGTATGTACTTCAAGTTGCACTTTAAAGCCTAAATTATTTTCAAAAATCAAGATTGTGCCTTACATGGATAATTTATTCAGCAAACAAGGTTGAGTGTTATCGTAAACATGCTAATGTGGCTAACGTGTGTCATGTCGGACTGTTTTTTGTTTTTTTCTTACCTGCTACTATTATGATTGAGAATTAGCATGTCATGTCGGACTGTTTTTTTTTCTTTTACCTGCTACTGTTATGATTGAGAGTTAGCTTAGTAGCATTTGTTGTAGCTGAATCTGTCTGTTTTTTTCTAATTTGCGAACAAGGTTGAGCGTTATCGGAAACATGCTAATGTGGCTAACGTGTGTCATGTCGGACTGCTTTTTTTTTTGTTTGTTTGTTTTTTTACCTGCTACTATTAAGATTGAGAGTTAGCTTAGTAACATTTATCTGTCTGTTTTTTTACAATTTGCCAACAAGGTTGAGTGTTATCGTAAACATGCTAATGTGGCTAACGTGTATCGTGTCAAACTCTTTTTTTTCTTTCTAATGTGCTACCATTACAGTTGGAAGTTAGCATAGTTGCAGTAATGTTTGCCTTAGCTGTATCACTCATTTTTTTTTACGAGTTGCAAACAAGGTTGGGTGTTACCGACAATGCGCTAATGTGGCTAACGTGTATCGGTGTCGGGCCGTTTTTTTTTTTCTTTCTATTTACATGCTACTATTAAGGTTGAGAGTTAGCATAGTCGCTAACTTATTCAGGTGTTACGATAACACCCAAATAAGGTTGGGTGTTATCGTAAATACACTAATGTGGCTAACTTGTATTGGTGTCAGACTGTTTTTGTTTTTCTTTTATATGTGCTACTATTAAGGTTGGAAGTTAGCATAGTCGCAGTAGCAATTTTTTTGTGGTATCAGCCTGTTTTTTTCAGGAGTTGCAAACAAGGTTGGGTGTTACTAAAAATATGGTAATGTGGCTAACGTTTAGCGCTATCGGACTGTATTTTTTTCTCTATTTCATATGCTACAATTAGGTTGGAGTTAGCATAGTCACAGTAACATTAGTTTTAGTGGTATCAGTCTGTCTTTTTTATTTTTTGAGTTGAAAACAAGGTTGGGTGTTATGGTAAATACGCTAATGTGGCTAACATGAATTAGTGTCAAGCTGTTTATTTTTCTTTTTTACTTGCTACTATTAAGGTCGGGAGTTAGCATAGTCGCTAATTTGTTTGGGTGTTACGATAAGATCCAAACAAGGTTGAGTGTTATCGTAAACATGCTAATGTGGCTAACGTATATCATGTTGGAGTGTTTTTTTTTTCTTTTTTACTTGCTACTATTAAGGTTGGAAGTTAGCATAGTCGCATTTATTTTTGTTTAGTGGTATCAGTCTGTCTTTTTTTTTTTTTACTAGTTGCAAACAAGGTTGGGTCTTATCGTAAATATGTTAATGTCGCTAACGTGTATCTTGTCTAATTGTTGTTTTTTTCTTTTTTACATGCTATTAAGGCTGAGAAATAGCATAGTAGCAGTTAAACTTGGTTTTTAAGCAGTATTAGTCTGTTTTCTTTACGAGTTGCAAACAAGGTTGGGTCTCATCGTAAATACGCTAATGTGGCTAACATGTAGCAGTGTCAGACTGTTATTTTTTTTGTTTGTTTTTTTTGCATGGTACTAATAAGAATGGGAGTTAGTATAGTCACGGAAACTTTTGTGATATCAGTCAGTTTATTTACATGTTGCAAACCAGGTTGGGAGCTACAGGTACTGTGAACACGCTAACACGGCTAACACCTTTAATGTGGCTAACATGTCACAAACACGTTATAGAATTACTGTGATTACATTTAATAGGTTCTGACTGACTGACAAATTTATTTCTGACTTATTTGTTGGTCTTAATCCACCTTAAAAAGACTAGTTTGAAAATAGACCATTGCTCCATATTATCTGATGCATCCTATAGTACAGAAAATACTGTATACAAAGAGACAAGAGTACTCAGCAGGGAACTGAATTATGATTCAATGCTATTTTCTGTTAACTATCTAAAGTAGACGATGTCTAAGTATTTTTTTAGTCTTCTAAACCAAGATTTTATGTTTTACTTGATGACAGTTTGAAAGCATTGCTACATTGTTAGTTAAACAAATTTGGATTTCCAGTCAAGCTTCCTCTTCAAGTGAGACATTTTTCATGAATAATGTAGATGTTTGGACCATCTCCTGACTCCTTTGAACGTTTCTCAGCCAAAATCTGCCACTGACAGCGAAAGACTGCCAATCACACACTCTGTTCAACATTGTTCTCTTGAAATGACAGCTTCATGTCAGACACTTATGAATATTCGGACAGTAAATTCAGTTTTGATGGACTACAATCTTTCATGCTTTGCGCTAAATTCAAAATTTAACAAATTGACGTAACCTAGTTTCAGCCTCTGTAGGACTAAACAGTGGAGAAGAACGACACCATCAAAGGATAAAAAAATGGAAGTGTTGTTGCACATCCTCCAGACACACAAATGTGCTGGAGCTCCTCAAACCACCCTGGATCCGAGACGTCAGTTTGATCAGTTATGACAGCCAGATACACTCCTTTTATCGAGCTGTCCTCTCCTACTGATCAAGCTGAAATACTGTTTTTCCCCACTTTAAAGTAGCTTAGGAAATCAAATTCACCATGCCTTTATATCATAATGAAAATCTATTGAATATGTCTGATGTCTGCTTGTGGAATATTGCAAAAGACAGCATAAACCACAATAAATGGTTACCTTAAATGTTTACACGCATACATAGGCAGGTAAACTATTATTATTTTTTTTAAAAAAGCCCAAACATATACCTCCTACATTGTTCTTAATTGTTGCCAATAGTAGATTTGGCCAGTACTACAAGGTCTTAATTTTTTAAAAATGACAATCAATTTGTAAAAGTTTACACACAAGAAGCAAAGTTTTTTAGTTTAACGTGAAGATAAATGTTTTGTATCCTGCATGTAAAATTCAAATAAGTCACATTAGGCGCAAATGTTTAATCAGAACCAGCCAAACGGGAAGGAGGAAAATGAATTAAATAGAATTATTGCAGAGGCAATCAACTTGTATTCATCAACCCCAGTACCTTAGAACAAATTAACATACAAGAAAGAAGAAAACAAATGTTTGATTTTATAATATATGCAAACAGCGCCGGAACACCCTTGGCAAGAGATCAATAATCAACAATGTCATTCTGTTATCCAAGCTTCGACTTTGAGTTTTGGATACTCATCACCTGGTCAGAAGTTGGATTTGAAGGCCCGGTAAGCCCAGGGTAATGTGAGAGTCTGCTGGGAACGTTTGACTGGGCACAGCACCAGTAGGGTTTAAAACTCCCACATATAGAAGGACCTTAACAAGGCACTGATGAAATCTGTGTACTTATTTCGTGTCTGGACCAGACCAGTCCTCTTTTGGCCAGTTTAGAATGTTCTGGGCAATTCAAGCGAGCGTTTCCATTGAGTGTTGGACCATTGAAGTGCATGCGGGGTGTAGACCAATGACGTAGCTGCAGGTCAAAAGGGTGCAACACAATGAAATAGAAGCTGATTGATCATGATGACCATGGATCGATAACGGATTTCGTTCAGGTCTGGTCGGGTGAGACGAAGGTGGGTGTGTCTCCACATTTGTGGATTCGGCGTGTCTCTGGTCCCCAATTCCTGCGAATAAGGGGAAATATTATATGTAAAAAATTTAATTTCGGTTTTAATCTTGAGTCGGGAAAACCGCAGGTCAGCCACTTCCTATTGTCGCAAAAAGTTTCCACCAATCAATGGGTTACATCATGTGACGACAGAAGCTCCGCCCACAAGAGTCCATTCCTTTTTTCTATGGACCTACGAACAATGGTAGAAATGGTACCAGTAGGTCCTGGTTAACCCTAGAGCACTATCGCTGGGTAATTTTCATCCAAGTGAAAGTTTTTGCATGATATGGTGTAACTTTTCATAGCATAAGTATTCTAGGGTTAACGACAGTGGCTCAGGTGGTAGAGCGGGTCGGCCAATGATCGAAGGATAGGCGGTTCGATTCCGGCTCCCGCCAGCCAAGTGTCGTTGTGTCCTTGGGCAAGGCACTTAACCCAACTTGCCTCCAGTGTGGCTCCACTGGTGTTTGAATGCGTATGAATGTTCCGGTGATGGTCAGAGGGGCCGTAGGCGCGTACTGGCAGCCACGCCTCTGTCAGCCTGCCCCAGGGCAGCTGTGGCTACAGTAGTAGCTTACCGTCACCAAGTATGAATGAGGTGTGAATGAATAATGGATGCACAATGTAAGCGCTTTGAGTGTCCTGAAAAGCGCAGATAAATCTAATCCATTATTATTATTATTATTAACGGGTCGATTTTGTAATGGAAATGCTCAAAAGTCCCGTGTCCAGTGTGGTCTGGAGCGCTCAGTTGAAACAAGGTTTTAGAGTCTAAATAAGTTTGGAGCCGTGACTCTAAGATCTCTGATGTCATTTGGAGTGACGACTCACAAACCTGGTGGTAGTCTGTGGAAGTTAGGATGTTGTCAAGCTAGAGAGTCCTAGTGAATCTCATTGGTTTGTTAAACTTCCAAGGCAGCTGAGAGGTGTCGGCAAACAAAAACTGCAGAGCCAAAAAACTTGGGTCTGGATGGAGTATAGGGAGTTCATGACAAAAGACATTGTTGAGAGGTGTAAGGAATACTTTGAGGATTTCCTGAATCCAATTGACATTCCTGAACCTAAAGAAACACAAGCTGAGAACGCAGGAGTGAACCAGTCCTTCAGCCAAGCAATAGCAGGAAGGTTTTTGGAGTGGATGAGGTCTGCCATGTGTATCTTAAGTCTCTGAATTTTGTGGGGTTCTCTGTGATTGAAGACATCCTCTCTTTCAAAAGGGGGGACCAGATATAGTGCTCCAACTACAGGACGATCATACTGCTGATGGGGGTCCAGTTGCAATTGTAAGATCTCATCTGTTTCTTTGCAGATGATGCCAATCTGTTGGCTTCATCAACTTTTCGTTAAACACTACGGATGTTCCCTTTCAATTGTGAAGAAGCTTGAACAAGAGTTAGTCCTTACAAGTGGGTGGCTTTGGTTCATGACTACAAAAGGTAGGTTTGCCCTCTTACGGTAGGTAGGAGGCTCCGACCCCAACTGGAGGAGTATAAGCATCTAGGAAACTTGTTCACAGACTCAGTTACAAGATTATCAGGAAATACAAAGTTCTCAATTGTCTGCAACCCTGACCAATGGTCATGAACTTTGGGCCATGATTCAAAGGATACGATCTCAAATTCAGCAGGTAGAATGACTCTTCTACAAGGTTGGCTAGGCAATCCCTTCAAAAATAGTCATGTTGAAATGGCTCAGACATTTCTTTCAGATGCCTCCTGGACACCTCCCTGGGGAGTTCTTCCAAGCATGCCTGACTGAGACCCCCTGAGGCCACAGATGGGGGTATATATATATATTAAACCTGATAAGACCCTAACAGTAAACACTCCAAGCAAATCTTGTTAATGCAGACATATAGGTTTCTCATAAAACAAATGGAAGCATCATGACACACGTGATGCATGCTAAATGTAGCATGGCTCCAGGAAAATCTTTACTCATAAAATAAACTGCATCAATAAAACCATAGACATCCTGTCTGCAAATACTTCAATAACTTACCTTTATCGAACAGACCATAATCTGGAATTACCTAAGTGGTTTTATTCATTACTGGAAAGAAGCCTCACATGTCTGATATTTATAAAATATTTACAGGACAAAAGCTACTTTGGTTGGTAAATAGGTTATATATACATTTAATTGTGTGACAGGAAAAACACATTCTCTAAGTTTGACTGTTTTTTTCTTTAGAGCAGCTGATAGGATCATTGTAGACAAAGAAAAAATAATGATTTGATTGATTTAGTAATAAATTCACTTAATTTATCAGGTGGATTAAAATGAGTTCCTGTCAGATAAAGAGAGCTATTTTAGGTGGTTACTCCCCACCTATGATCCTGTCCACGACTAACTACTGTCACTCTGGAGAAACGATCTAGAAAATGAGGGTTTTTCCACTAAAAGACAACAGATATCACTTCTAAAATAGATCAAAAGAGGAATGGAATGGGTCTTTAAGATGCAAATGCTCCTGGCTACAACCCTCCACGGCCCCGGATAACCCAAAACCCCTTAGCATCCATACAGGTCAACCCCCACATGGCTTAAACCATGAAACATAGTATTTAAGTACTTTGAAAGGAATCTGACCGTTAAATAAAACAGGCAAACACATAAAGCGCAGGAACAAGTTTTTATTAGCAAAAAGTAATGTCTCCTTTACCGCCTCAACTATATCACAAAGCTCATTTAAAAAAAAAAAAACATTAACTGCATATATTACCCACCTAAGACTATTAGTCACTTTTAAATGTATGTTTCTATTTTGTATTTATTTATTTATTTTTGGGAGGTCATTAAAGGGATATTCTTGTGTTCGTTTAAAAAAAACGTACAAAGACACACACACACACAAAAAAAAAAAAATCACAGAACATCCATAAAAACTTCCTCACTTGCCTCTAAAAGCTTCACTTCAATGATGTTTAAAATTAAATCCTCTCAGACATCACTCTAAAAACAGACATCTTGTGCTTTTTGGAACAAACATGATCGCTAAATTAAATTGAGATTACAAACCACGCAGACATGAACCACACTAAGGTTCAAGCATGAATTCAGAGGGGAAATCTGCAACACAGCACTTCCATGCAGCTGTGTGGCCATGCACTGTAAAGCTGAAGCACAGAGTGCCTCCACTCATCAGACGTCCCACAGGAGCAGGGGGGTGGGAGGGTGTACAGTACAGAACATGGTTGTCTCAGCTGTTAACCTTCTCTTCTCTCTTTCTCCCCTCCACCTCTGCTGGATTGCTTCTGCTTGACTGCTGCGAAGACAGGCCTCTGGGTGAGCAGTTCAACAGTCAAGCATCTCAGCACAGATCCTCTGACACCCAAGTCAACTGCGCGGCGTTTGAAAACCCGCCTCCGGCTCTCTTGAGAGTCCGCCTGCCCTTCCTTCATCCCACACTACAGACCCCAGACGCACATCGCCAAACTGAGCAAGAGGAAGGATGACAGATGGGAAAACGGTTCAGAAAAACAAAAAAAAAATCAGGAAAACATCTAGAAACTAAAGCCAATTTGATGGAAACACCTTTGAATCGATTTAAGCACATAAAGCTAATTTCTGCTAGCTTGATGCTAACGTTTAATGCAATTTCTGGTCTAAAACAGTTTTTTTGCTCATATTTTCTTCTTCTTCTGGAATAAGGTGTACTTCCATAGTGTGATTGCCACCTAGTGGCCAAACTGAAACACCCTCCAGGAGAAGCAGAACAATGTTTATAATGTTAATGATCTGAACATTTTTGTTAGAGAACCTATGTAAAACTGTATGATATTAACAATCTAATTATAATGTTACTAATAAGTTTTACAGTATGTGAACTGTATCATATTAATATAAATATATTCAAAATATCTAGTAGATTATTCATGTATTTCTGAACAAATGTGTATAAATGTGTAAACTCAAAATTGAATTAGACTAAGAATCTAAAAAAAATCATAACAAAAACTAGGACTGCTTTGAAAATAGACAAAAAGAGGATCAGAGTGGGTCTATAAGTCGGTACATGGATACCTAAAATGAAAAAAACCACGTCACTGTGACCAGTATATTAACCCTTCAGCTGATATCCCTGTACATGACAAATTAGAGCTTAGAGCCTTTATTTTTTCCTATTATTTGACCATTTGACCCGAGAACAGGTTTAGTCACTTAAGCCTTGAAATCTCTGGATCACCTCAGTTGTTCTAATTTGGTTTTAGCCTGAGGCAGAGAACAGGCTCATTTCCTACCATGTCAAAATTAATGAAGATGATCATTTTTACAGAAGAAAAATACACACAAAAACCCACATTTACACATCTACTGCATATAAAGCTCACTGATGTGGGTGAGGGCTATAAAGCTTTTAAATGCCTTAAGGATAAATGTTGGAGTGAATTTCTTTTTTGCATTACTTTTTTTTTTTTTTTTTTTTGCTGAATGAAAAGAAGAGAAAGAAAGGAGTTGTCAGACTGCCTCTCCCACCTCAGTGAATCTGCGTCTGTTACAGTCTGAAAGACAGCTGTTCCTATGGGGAGAACCAGCAGGCAGATAGAGCCCGTCCGTGCTCCCTCCACGCCTTTCATCCCACTTTTTTTCATCCATCCATCACTCTTTCTTGCAGCCTCTTTCAGCCCCTTGTACCCATTCTCCAACAAAATCCACGCCCACTTTTGGAGGTCTTTAAGAGCAAACTACCGCTACGAAAGAGTCTCTTGATTTTTTCAAAATCCATGTTTGATATGCTCTCAATAAAAACAATTATTTAGACTTGTACAAACAATATAACCATGTAAATTTTAGGTTTCCTGTATGTGGGTTCAAAATATTACCAAGTATATTTTGTCCGTTTTCTTTTTTATATATATATTTTACATTTACTATAAGACAAAACTCACTTTTCAATAAGATGTAATAATTTCCTGAGATAATTGAATATTTTTTGAGTAATTTAATCTTATTTTGAGTAATATTTTCAATAAAACTACCGTATTTTCTGGATTATAAGTCGCATATAATCACGTCTAATCAAGAAGAAGAAAACCATACATAAGTCGCTCTGGAGGATAAGTCGCACTTTTATATTTGCCATGGCAAAAAATAAAAACAATAATAATAATGCTTCGATGCAAATGAGAAAAAAATATCATCATTTAAGATGAAAACAATCAGATTCTCAGCCATGTTTGTTTTGGACGGCACTTCTTCTTCTGGTACTGTCAGAAGAAAATACAGTTCCCTCTAGTGGTTGTTAGTGGAAACCAGTTGGAAAATTAACAAATACAGTATATGAGCCTATTTAAAAGGAAAAAAATTACAAATAAGTCGCTCCTGAGTATAAGTCGCACCCCTGGCTAAACTATGAAAGAACAGCAACATATTCGCCAGAAAATATGGTTGTTAAGTCGACTTATAAAATGTGTAATCTTACTTTAATTGGTCTAAAATTAAGGAGAGTTGGACTTATTTAGTGCTTAAAATATGATTTTTTTTGTGGAAAAAATGTAGGAATGTATATAAATGTATATCAATGTACTCTAATACACTTATTTTAAGGCTTACTACCTTAAATATACCTAATATTTGGTTGTTAGCGGAAACGGTTGGAAAATTAACAAATTTTATGAGCCTATTTATGTTAAAAAACAAAAGAAAAAAATCACAAATAAGTCGCTCCTGAGTATAAGTCGCACCCCTGGCTAAACTATGAAAAAATCAGCGAATTATTTGCCAGAAAAAATGGTTGTTAAGTCGACTTATAAAATGTGTAATCTTATTTTAATTGTTCTGAAATTAAGTATAGTTGGACTTTTTTTGTGCTTAAAATGTGATTTTTTGTGGAAAAATGTTTAAAATGTGTATGTATATAAATTTATATAAATGTACTTTAATACACTTAAGGCATACTACCTTAAATTTACGTAGTATTTAGTTGTTAGGGGAAACCGGTTGGAAAATTAACAAATATATGAGCCTATTTATGTTAAAAACAAAAGAAAAAATCACAAATAAGTCTCTCCTGAGTATAAGTCGCACCCCTGGCTAAACTATGAAAAAAAACAGCAATTTATTCGCCAGAAAATATGGTTGTTAAATCAACTTATAAAATGTGTAATCTTACTTTAATTGGTCTAAAATTAAGTATAGTTGGACTTTTTTGTGCTTAAAATGTGATTTTTTGCGGAAAAAATGTAAGAATGTGTATGTATATAAATGCACTTTAACACACTTATTTTAAGACATACTACCTTAAATATACCTAAATAAAAGAGTTTAAGGCTAGTTCAGCTAGACCTTACAACTTGTTTTAAGAAATCTAATTCTATTAGTTATGTCGGCATATTTTTACTCACGACAAAAGAAAAATATCCCATATTCTATACGTTTTAACGACGGAAATGTCAGATTAACAGCCATGAAGCCCTCTCTGCTGTCTGATTTTATTAAGTCTGGGTGATGACACAGATCGGAAAAAAGGGGTGCGAGGTCAGCGGATCGCCATGATGGGTCAAAGTGGCTCACACGCATCATTGAGCAACGCCAAGTCACACTGCGCTTCGGCGTTCCGCCATCTGGAGCCGACTGTGTTCATTTAGCGGGGAGGGGGGCCTCTGCTGCGTAAGATGTGAAGTTTCATCCCCCGCAGCGACGCTGCTGCACATCACTGTGACATCAGCCGCGTTTGTTTCAGTCTTGCTGAAAGGCGCGTGCGCCCCGCTGATGTTGACTAATCGCTGACACTCACAAGTAAATGAAGGCGCTCTTGACGCTGCTCATTTTAGAGTCCTGCTCTGTAAACTATTTCATATTTGCACAGATTTAATACCTTCTTTTTAAATGTGCAAGTAATTTGATCAGGTTTTAAGTTGTTTTAATTTATTTTTGCTAACTCTTTTCTAAGCTTTTCTTAAAATCAACGCAGTCAAGATTTTTGAGTCTCAATCAATCAGTTTGCTCCATAATCCAGATTATAGAAATTCTTAATTTAAGACTCAAAATACTTGTAATGTTAGGTTAAATTTAAAAATGAACTAAATTTAAATAATATTACAAAAAGTTAGACTGGCATTCATTGTCATTAATTTGATACAAAAAAATTTGATTTATGTTCCAAGAATAAATACTAGTTTTTGAAGGATTTGAGACGATGGACCAACTTGTACTAATATCTTATTTTTATTTCTATCACATTTTGTTCTTAAATTAGTCATTTCCAATTATTACACTAGTTTTTGTCTATTTAATTTAAAAAAAAATTACAAATAGGTACATAAAAACTCTTTTTTTCATGAGTTTATATTTGCTTAGAACATGCTTATGATTGGGCTTCATGGCATTAAGCAATTCCAATGGTGGAAGACTTGATGTCATAGAATTCTAATACTAATTTCTCATTTTTTAATCAATTTTCCCACAGTTGGCTTTTGATAAAGATGCTCTCCATACGCCACTACCAAAGTTGAGTTCCTGATTGGTCAAAGTTGAACTGGTTTTCGCATTCTCACTCCCATCTGGTCATATATGGACGTATAGTCCAAGGTCCCTCCCATCACTTTTTGACGTTTTGAGTTTCCCCAACTTAATTTTGATTGACGAGCTGGCTGTTCCCATTAAATAAGGGGTACCCAACCACTCTGAGGGACACTTGGTACGCTAATCAGGACTCCCCAACCCTCAAGATACAAACCAGTACTGATACCCTAACCCAGTTCTGGTTTTGCGTCCGTTACCACGTCCACTACCCCATACCAAGGGTTAGAGACCCATGATTTCATGGGAACAGCCAACACGTCAAGAAACAACAAGTAAGGGACAACTTAAAAAGGTCAAAAAGTGACTCTCTGAACCATACTTCTGTACATGCATTCCATGGCTATGTGTTTGGTACGTATAACCTGACTTAAAGACTACCACAGTGGCGCATAGATGCAAGACTTTTGAACCTGGAAGCCCCAAACGTGTCACTGGACTCTGAAACCGGTGTGAACGTGGCATCCCATTTAACTTATTTTTTTTCCTTTTTGAATACTTGTGTAGATTTTAATATCCTTAGCTACATGGACACATAATTTGACTACTTTCTAGTGTTATTTTTTTTATCTTTTTAGGCTGCCTCAGCAGAGGATCGTTCATATTCTCACATCTCCATGAAGCTGACCAGGAAGATCATCTCACAATATTATAATTCAGAACTCTACAGAGCCTCCTGCCTCCTGCATCAGCTTCACAGCTTGAAAGAAATAGGAGAAACAATGTAACGCACACGGGGTATCTGATGCACAAAAAAGCTTTTCCCCACAACACAGCGGTTTCAGCAGGAAGAGGTGCATCTGCTTGTAGCTGCTAGTCCCTTTGGGAGAGACTCAGCAAGTTCAGAATGACGAGAGGGTTCAGTTGATGGAGCGAATGAAAATGGAAGAGGCTTTGTCAGGATTTGAGTGAGATGTTTCAGCACTGAGGGAAAAAGAAACCCTGGAGTACAAGAAAAAACACAGAGGGAACAAAAGTGAGCGCGCAGTGTTGTTTGTTTTAGCGGAGAGCGGCGCAGATGAAGGTTAAAAAATACACAGGCTGACATGCGGCTCCGGTGACCCCAGCATGAATGATGAAATTAGAAGGAAGAAACTGAAATGAGGACTTGCATTATTTGTTGTGGTGTTACTGCGGTTGTCATACTCGCTGCATAAATTGCACATATTTTAAGAGACGGGTTGTTAGGCAAGACGAACGCGAGGGATCGCGCATCTGCTGCAGAGTGGCAGGTAATAAGATGTGTATTTATGAGAGGCAGGGGTGTCAGTGACATCGGCATAACCTATTCATGAGTCCATGATGGAATCTCATTTATCCTCCCATAATGTATCACAGGTGAAAAGGAGGTCTGAGGTGGGAGTGAGGAAAATGGAAATGAAGATCAAAGTGGAAACAGGAAGCAGAAAAATTAAGGTAAAAGAGACAAAGTGGGAAAAAAAGGCAACTCTGAGGAAATGACAGAAGGTTCCTGGCGTTAAAGTGGCGAGAGGACAAAGAAAAAGAAGGAAGTGGAGACGAGGGCAATTACCGGGAGAGTGAGAGGAGTATTTCAATAAACCCGTACATGTCGATTCGACCCGGCACATCCGCCACTCGTGCCGTGTGCGCTGAATACCAACCAGAATAACTGGAATTCACAATGTATACAGACGGCATTAGATATTCATCCGGAGCGCAGGAAGAAGGGAGGAGGACGGAGCCGGGCATGGCAGTGTTTACCAATGAAGATCTGCAAACGCCTTTGTTCACAGTTTCCTTCTCAAGAAACATTTCCTCATTTTTGCCTGAATGTTGACGTCGAGTTTACCTGTGATCCTTAAGGAGGAGATCGTTCTGGAGCCTAGAAACATTTCTCGTCTCTGCAGAGATGACAGATGGTATTTCGCTGTGCTGGCCGTGACGTCAGGACGACACGAGGAGGCCCACAAAAATGCCAAGAACCCGAGGAAGTGCTGGTTGAGGTTCACCACAAGACGTGGCATGAAGACGACGGCACCTCGTCAGACTTTTTTGTGAAGAAGAACAAGTCCTTAACACAATCGTGAGTTCATTTTGAGAGTTTAAACATAAAAAGATTGAAATATGTGAAAACATAAATAGCATTTTATTTTAAAACCAATAAAATGTGTGCTTTTGTATTAGCTGACGCACTTAAAGCCGTAACTTCTTCCAAAAAACGATAATAATATAATTCGCTATGTCCGAATTCCTTCACCATACAGTGCACTATATAGAGCACTTGCAATTTTGTAGTGCTGTCCGAGTCCAAAATCGAGTGCCCTAGAAATTTCCCAGAATTCTTAGCGAAAAACCACTAGATTTGGGGATATGGACCACAATGCATTAAGTTTCAACATTTTTCATGATAAAAATGTATTTAAATACATTACTATAATAAACCATCAGCATCTTTATCATCAGAAGACTATGGATTCATAAATAAGTATTGTAAAATGCTTTTTTGGAGTAAGGAGGTACAGTGGGAATCCGGACATACTTGCGTTTTGCAAGAATTCTTCAAAAAAGTTACGATTTTTGAACTCACAAAGCCAAATATTCACAGGTCATGACACCAAAATGCACCATCGCCAGAATGCTGTTCTGCACCAAATGCTCAAATCAAGCCGTAAACTTTTGATGCATCTATACGTTGACTTATCACTGGAACTTAAATCCCGATTTTGACCCCTTTCAAGTGGATTATGTTCTCCTGTTCACCCAGAGGATGGGGATGAACTCCTATCTGGTAGATTATTTTTCAGGATTAGCAGATTTACCACCTGAAAAGTGTTCAAACTATCAAAATAATATTCAATCAACAATTTTTAAAGTTAAGTGCAAACTCTTAATCCACATAATTATATGTTAGAAAGTATCTTAACTGCTTGTTTGAATTATGTTCTGACACTTTAGTTGTGTTTATTATTTTTCCAGTGTCATCAGAAAACAGGGGCTCATTTTGTGCTGTGGTTTATTTGCTGATTGAATCCTGTTGCAGCTCAGATGAATCCACACGTCTGCTTTAACCAGCAGCGCCTCGTGAGTTCTGCCCGGTCACGCACCGACGGCTTCTGAGTGATACAAAATAAACTTGTTGTCTTGTCTGCAGCCACACACGGATGCATAAAAAACAAAAAAAAAACCTGATTGCACAAGAAGAGAAACAGCAGGGGAGGGCTAATTGGAAGACGTGGTTAGTTTCTGCCAAATCAGAGGGTGAATGTTTTTGCTTGCCTGAACACATTCTGCTGCAACCACACATTATTATGGGATGTGTGAGCTACTCTGTGCAAGCAGTACGTGATGCGTCAGAAAAGAACAATCTTTGCCGCATAGAAATGCTGGATTTCTTCCCTTTTTTTTCAAAAAAATTAAATAATAAATGAGAAGATACTTTGTGCTAGACAAAACTTATAATTTGTTCATACAAATTAGTATTTTCTGTAAGTATCTTTGAGGGAAGTTAAAAAAATATACTTAATTTAAGAGGGACAAATGAGAAAATCCAAAGAAACCAAAATCACTTGCATGGATCCACATTAGAAAAGAAAAATTACATTTTGATTTGTAGAAAATATATGCATGTTGGACTCCGGCAGGGCTGCCCTTTAGCACCAGTCTTTATGGACAGAATTTCTAGGCACAGCAGGGGTTTGGGGACCACAGGATTTCATCTCTGCTCTTTGCAGATGATGTTGTTCTGTTGGCTCCTTTTCAACCGTTAACACGAACAACGTAACTCCAGTAGATTTCTCCTTCAAAATCTACTGGAGTTAGGTTGATTGTAGTAGTGCTTGAAAAGTTACAGTATGTTCAATATTTTATGTTTAAGAATCACCGGTTAAACCTTAGGTGAAAGCAAGTCATTTCAGATTCTTGGAGTATACAGTAGATTTTGCTGGAATTAGAATTCTTCTCCTACACCTCTGGCATCTCCCTACCCCTCAGCTGTAGGGGCGATTGGAGGGGTCGTGGTGTCCGAAATTACACTTTTAACTGTATATCCCTCCGCAGCAAGGGTAATTTGTGTGAAGAGGAAGGCATATTTTACATAGTTTGCATTTTTGTATTTTAAATTTTAAGTATACATTTGAAAACGTTGTAAGGTTGTAGAACAAATGTTATGTCTTTTCCGAGTACTGGCAGCTACGCGCAAACATGGATGACCGGCGACTATTGATGACGTCATCGAGCGGTATTGACGTCCGAATTTGAAGTCAGTGGTTGTGTCCGAATTCCCCCCCTAATCACTATTTAGTGCGTTCACCATTTTTAGTGCTTTCCGAATCCACTAATTCCAAATCGAGTGCACTGGAAATTTCCCAGAAGTCTTTGCGAAAACTTAGCGTACATCGATACTCACTAGATTAGCAGATATAGTCCACAATGCATTGCGGTCGAACAATTTCGAACAAAAAAAGTGTTTAAATGCAATATTTGAATAAACCATCCTCATTTTCACCATCAGAACACAGTAAAGTCATAAATAAATGCTGTAAAATTTTAGTTTTTATTTGATTTTCGTGTAAAATAGAGACGTCATATCCGCTGTTTAGAAAAACTAAAGAAAAGTAGTGAACATCGTGTCCGAATTACCTTTAAAATCCAGCACACTATATAGTTTTTTAGTAGTTAGGGGGAAAATCGGACACAATCCCTATTTTTCCATAACTCTCCGTTTGGAGGGCTAACTGTAGGGGTGGGAAGAAGCTGTAAGGGTAGAGGAGGAATTCAGATTCGGCCTTACCCAAATGGTTCCTAACTAACTGAACGCTTAGGAAGCATTCTACATGGAAACATGAAAACCTCTTCCTTAAGGTGGAGTCAGGGCGCTATCTTTAAAAAGAAGCTCAAGTCGGCTTTAACTTTATATCACAATAGTTCAATAAAATAAAAACTTACGGAAAGTGTGCTGAACTGAAACTGTTGCATCAACTTTTGCTATCTATTACCACATTTTTAGACCAAGTGCTAAACCTGCCAAGTGATCCATCAAATGTATGACTTTACTCAGAGTCTTGAGCTACTGGAGGTGTAAAAAGAAAGAAAGAGCAATTCCATAAACATTAGATTACACCGTTCACTATAGAGAAGCTGTTTTTTCTTAAACACGAGGAAGAGCTCAATCGTGGAGGATATGACTGCTGGTCTCCGTTGTTGAGGGGGTTGGGTCGTCTGCTTTGGCCGTCTTCCAGAAGTGTCCAGGTGGAGACATCAAGGGGGGGACGTTCAGGAATTACTGGAAAGGAGACACCTCAGACTTTAATGAAGCCCAGGAGGAGCAGGACAGGATCATTTTCAAAGGTGGACTCAATTAACCCCTGAATTAACAAGCTTGAGAGTGGAGTTGATAGTTAGAAAAAGCAAACCTGAAACTGAATTTCTGTTTCAGTTTAATAAAGACATTAAGTTGGATGCTAATTTGTAATGCGGAACGAACAGCTCTCTGTGTGGTGAGACTCACATTTTACAGTATGCTAACTTCTATGAACGTCTAACCACACAAAACAGAGAAAAAAATGATTAAACCACGTGTCAAAGTCAAGGCCCGGGGGCCGGATCCGGCCCTCCGGATAATTTTATTTTATTGTTATTAATGGCACAATGATATCCTATTTTTAATTTGTATAATTTTGACAGAATATATTTAATGGAAAGTAAAATATTGAAAGTTATTTAATGTTTTAAGTTGATTTATTCTGTAAATAATATTCCTGTCTTTTTATTATACAAAGATTTTTTTAGACTATTTTGAGGTTTAACTAATATTTTAGCTACATGCTAGCTGTTTTAGCTAATTTAGGCTTTTTGCAGTTTTTTAAGCTATTTTGAAGTTTAGCTATTTTTTCAGCTACTTGCTAGCTGTTTTGACTAACCTAGGTTTTTTTTGTTGTTTTTTAGGCTAATTTGGCATTTACTAATATTTTAGCTGGCTATCAGCTTCAGCATTTTCAGCTTTTAGCTTCAGTAGTTTCAGCTATCAAGACAGAAGACATGAAGGTGGCTGGTGTTAGAGTGGAGGATGCTGAAGATAGGGTCAGATGGAGTAAACTGATTCACTGTGGCGACCCCTGAATAGAAAAACCGAAAGAAAAAAAAGAGTTTCAGCTATCAACGTCGGCATTTTCAGCTTCAGTGTTTTTAGCTATCAATTTCAGCATCTTCCTCTATCAGCATTAGCATCTTCAGCTTACAGCATTCACACTAGCATTATCACAGGTAATGCTACATATCTAGTTTATAATTATGTAAAAAAGTGACCTAAGGTGTGTTTTGGATTTTTGCCCCCTGTGCGATTGAGTTCGACCCCCCCTGCTCTAAGCGTCCCCCCAGGAGGGTGGTAGCTGACACAAACGGAGAGAAAAGAGGAGCCCTGTGCCACAGAGGCTTCTGAATGTAACCTGACAGCTCCACAGATGCCACCTTGTTCTCTGTGAGCACAATGTTGTTAGGATAAACTGAAGGACTGGCAGATTGAGCATGGCAACACAACGAGATTACAAATGAAGTAATTAAGACAGTGGTGGCCCTGGTTTGTCTTCATTCACATAACCTGTCGGCGGTGGTTTCCTCACAGTGGGAGGCTTGGCCAAAGCTTGGCCGCCGTTTCACCTCCATTATCTCATCAAGATAATCGATGCATCAGGGATGTGTCTGTGTAATCCCATGACTTCATCACTGTTTCAATTAACAAGACCAATTTAAACATCAGAATATATGGAGCTTAGATTTGCAGTGTTGCGTTTAGCTCTTCCTAGTATGTGTCATCCATTTTTTAAACCTGTTTAATTGGTTAATTTTATGTAAATGATGTGAGATTCCTGAAAAAAATCTCATTAAAACCAAATGTCTTCTGTTTGGCTTTGAATATTTGAGCCAAAAAAGTGACCTCACTCCTAAAATGTTCCACAGACCACTCACACACCAAACCCTGTGATTGGGACCAAAAAAAGAAAATCTTTTCGCCTCTGCACAATGCCGTGGTGCAGCCTGATTGAGGCCATGAAGCAGAAGAAACGTAGGCAGAAAAGTGGCAATCATTCTCCCGGCTAAAGCACTCAGCCACCTGTGACCACAACTCATCAGGATCAACACATTTAAGGCATCCTCCAGCGAAAGAGATATCAGCTATCAAAAACTCCTCATCAGAGGAGCCAAGCATCACAATTGTTATTCCAACTTCACTCATCGTTTTGCTTTTTTGTAGCATATGGATTTTTGGAGAAAACGTAGCATAAAAAATAGTAAAACAAATAAACACACAGAAATAAAAATACAGGAACCAAAAAAAGTATTGCATAGATTTTCAAGATAGGGAGCCAATAGTATTAGGATGATAGACACCTCATTTTAAGGTTTTCTACGTCACTGTTTACAGTGTGTCTCAATTATTGGGGCTAAAACCATAAAACAAAATAATAATCCAATGTAGCATCAATATGAGCATTCAGTGAGTATAAAAAGTGTGATTCGTAAGTCATTCCAACTTCATCATTCAAATAGCCAAGAACACATTGCATCTCGTAACCCTTGTGCTATCCTATGGGGTCCAGATGATTCTAGCCTTACATTGACGAATGTGGATGAAGGTGGACAGGATTTCATGTCATCAGTGAAAAAATCATAAAAAAAAAAAAGTTCATTGTGCTGTGTTGTGGGGTCCAGATGACCCATCGGGCTATAGCACACCTTCGACTTGGTAGTAGGTAATCAGATGTTGCAGGTGAACTTGGTGTGTCTCAAGTGTCATCACCACACTTGCATCAACTTGCAGACTTAGAGACAGAACCAGGAGAAGACCACAACCATGACCAGTACCTAAGTTCAAGGGCACTCATACATGCTTTTGCAAATGTCACACTCCTACAGACCCGTTTACAAGATGTGACGGGTACTAGGGTTTTCAGACAAACCAGTTTCAACCAGCCACATTGCTTTGACTCAAATGCCAGACGACCGTTACAGTTGACGCCACTGACACCATAAACATACAAAATCAAACTGATTATCCCTGCACTTAGACCCTCTTTCCCAGTGAGGAGAAATGAAAAAAGAAGAAACTTGAAGGAGGGATCCTCTCCCAGGACACACAGGCAATTTACCAGGACTATTAAAGAAGAATATTGGAATAGAGTTCAGTCAGATAGGAGTAGGGGACAGGTAGGGGCGAGGTCCACAGCCAAGACGAGCCTGAGGCGTGGTCCACGGCCAAGAACAGGAGCACAGACAATCCACCAGGAATCTGAAATCCCTCTTACTCCCCTGGAGGGGAGTGGGGAAGAGGAACAACACGTGAATCCCACTGCACCAAACACAATATTAAGCTACAGTAGAGGGAACTGACCACAAAAGTAATGTTTAATTGATGTAATGAAAATTGTAATTATTCCCCAAACTTCATTACAGTTGGTAAGGGAGCAATAAACTAAATGTTCTCCGATTACTAGCTAGAATGGCAGTAGGCCTGTCCAAAGAGGAATGTTTTAAGCCTAACTTTCACTCTAAAAAAAAATACGCTGCGCCAACTTAAAAAATTGAGGTAACAATTTGCATGGATGTTTTTAAGTTTTCCCAACTTAAGTCAGTATTGAGTAAATTTTCACATAATTTTTGAGTTTGATCAACTTAATTCTTCAAGCACAAATTATGTTCCATTTTTAAGCAAAATCTTTTGGTGAATTTAAGTTGGCAAATTATTTTATTTAAGCAATTTCAACTTAATTTTTTTAGTTTGATCAACTTAATTTTCTTGGTTCTGCAAGCATACATTATTTTGCATTTTTACATAAAAGCTTTTGGTGAATGCTAGTTAACAAATTATTTTATTTAAGCTAGTTCAACTTAAATTTTAGCTCAACTTTAACTCAAAAAAGTCCATGCAAATTGTTACCTCAATTTTTGCAGTACTGTGAACTTATTTACCTCAGTTGGAACAAACACCACCATTCTAGTTTGTGCTACAAGTTTTTATTGTACAATCTTTTTCAACAATATACTTTTTTTGAAGTATGTCACGGAAAAAAAAAGCGATGCACTTTATGAATGCATGTTTCTCTATGCTTCGAAAAAATTGAAGATCCCCAAAAAGTAAACAAATATTGGTGGCAACTTCAGCAATATATCCTGCATATTGTACAAATTTAAAAAAAAAACTTCAGTGACACAAGACCTTAAAAATTCAAACATACGTAAAACCTTTTTTTTTAGACTTATTGAAGCTGCTTTACTTAAACATTTTTTAACATGCTAACATTTAACATTGCAACTGCTACATGTACATCAACAAACAAAAAAACTCAGCAGGACAGTAACATTTCTTTTCAGAACTTGGGTCAAATTTCAGGCTTTGAGGACAGATGTCTTGCTGGTTTTCTGGGTTTTCTTGCTCTACTTCCTGCTAATCACCTGGTCAGGTGTGTTCAGCCAATCAAAAGCAGAAAAGAGGACTTTGGTGGAAACCAACCAAAATGAACCCTTCTCTTCCACCAAATGCCCTCCTTGATTCCCCATTCTTGCTTCTAACTGGCTGGACAAACCAGATCAGGTAATCATGATGCAGAAATACGTTGAAAACCAACGGGACGTCAATCCTCCAGGCCTGAAGTTCAATACCACTGTTTTGGACGAACAATTCCTGCCAAGTTCTTCACATCAGAAGTTTATTTCTCAAAGACATTACCTTTGGGCTCGCTTTCAGGGCATCAAGCTCAAGGAATAGTTTCTGAAATACCTCTAAGGTGTTCTTTAGACCTTTTGGGTAAGTGATGTTCAGGGCATATATCAGTCCCATGAGCAAGGCGCACGCTCTGGGAACGTCAAGGTCTCCAAGGACTTCAGTTCCCTCAATCACGATGCCTGCGCGAACTGGTGTAGTCCTTCTTGTGACGACAATTTTCAAGACCTCGCCGGTGATGTCATCATCTTCATCCTAAAAATAATTTAGAAATAATAACAGTGTTTAAAGTCCAAAAAATATGATCAAGTGTCAATTAATTCCTCTACTGAGTGATATTTGTGACATTATATTGCAAACAAGAGTAATAGTTTTGAGATCAAAATGTTCTAAATTGCAATCAAAATGTTAAGTGTTGCAAATGAAATATTTAATATTTGCTTTGAAAAACCTATTTTTGCATTTTCAAACTTATTCTTTCTGCTTGAAAAAATATTTTTGCGTTTGCAAACTTTTTTTTCCGTTTCAATTTTTTTATGTTTTTCTTAGAAAAAAAAAATTGCGAACAAATGTTTTTAGATGCGTAGTGCCTCATCTCGCTTTCACTCAATCTTTGGCTTTGCGTTCAACTATATTTCTCAGGGTGACGTTTGTCCCACCCCAGACGGCCTCCTGATTGGTCTAGATTCTATCCAATCAGGTGTCTCTGCCTCGCATTGAGATGCCAGGAGACGAAAGTGGACATCGGACTTTCTATGGCCACTGTTTGGTCAGAATTCTACAGTCTTCAATGATTGTGACCCGTTTCTCTGTGAGCAGAACTCAGGAGGAGCAACAAAGCTCAAAAATACAACTTATCGCGCAAGTTGGTTTGTGTTTAATCGCAAAATTATGATTTAATGGAAACGGTGTCCTTTCGAAACTAAGTTTTTTTCGAAATTCTTAGAATTTCGATAAAGTTTTGTGCAAATGTGCAATGGAAACGCAGCTAATGATGTGTTCTAAGCTTGACAAGTTGTACTAGTGAGACAGTTAAAGCGTGGTTCTTCCCATTGCATTTCTTACATCAAATTTCTTAAAATTTTGAGTCTCGAAATTAAAAACAATAAAATATTTGAGATCGAAAATATTGTTTCTGGGGCATAAACATTTGCTGTTTCAAAATCAAGATTAAAAAACAAAATCAGAAAGAAAATTCAAATTAAAAAATTAAAAATAAATAAATAATCAGAAAAAAAAATCAAAAGGTTAAAACAGATAAAGAAACTTCAAAATTTAAAACAAAAAATATATATATCGATGGTTAAAAAAAATTCAGAATCAAATGGAGAGAAAAATTTCCATAATCTTCCTACCATCAGTTCTTTGAAAAGATCTTCCTCCTTTTCATGTAGGTAGACCACCAAGGAACGGAGAGCAGCCTCCCTTTTCATTTCTATGGAAGGATTCTGTAACGAGAAAGGGACAAACTTGTTGTGAGTTAGATAAAGTTTCAAACATTGTCAAGTGGCAACTAAAGAGTTCATACCTCTTCCAGCATATTCTTGATACGCTGAATGTCCACTTTTGTGGACCCTCCCCTTGTGCAGACCAGGCGCATTATTTTTGAGGAGTTGAGGTCTAGATTTGACATGAAAGTTGGCTCCAGATGAATGGTTGTGATACGTTTAAATTCTTCATTAATCTATTTAGAAAAAAAAACATAAAAAATACAAAAAAAGTCACTATTCACTTTTGTACATTCATCTGTACAGTAAATGCTTTAAGAAAAATATTTACCTGATCAGCACTAAAAAGAGCAGGCCATCTGTCTCTGACATCACTGACAGGGGGTTCCAGGTTAACGATTTCTTGCCTTCGGATGGAGAATGTTTTTGCCATTTTTGTCTTGATCACTTGTGAGTTGTTTCTTTTTTTCACTTCAGTCAGTAACTCCACCCTTTCCTGTTCTAAACTACTCTCAGTTTCTCCTTGGGGATGAGGTGGTAAATAATTGACCTCTGCCTTTCGTGGCTTCTTGATATTTTTTGCAGGTCCGCTGTCAAGTGGTCGCTTCTTCTTGAGAGAGTTCACCACAAGCTCAGGACATCCAAGCTCCCTAAGTTTAGACCTATAGTTACCCATTTTATATTTCAGCCTTTGTTGCCATCCATAACATTCATTATATGACCCTGGTTCCTTAAGGCAGGGATGCTTCTGAATCAGTGCCTCAGCAACATCTGCAAGTTGTGTGCTTGTGGGGTAGGCAACATAGTGAAAGATATTTTCAGCCAATGTTTCCAGAATATTTGGAAGAATTCTGTTGAAGTTGAGTTGAATTCCATCATTCTGGAAAGCTTCATTTCCTGAGGCAAGCACAATTTCTGTGTCATAAGCAAATTGTGGTATGGGAAATTCTTTGGGCCAAGGCTGAGAACGGTGAGAACTTTGTTCAGGTGATGACAAAATGATTGTCGCTTGTGATTCTGAAGAGCAAGTGCTGTTGACTTCGTCGAATGCATTTGAAACATGGGGAGAAAATGTTGTGGAATTTCTGCTACTTTCTGATGCTTCTACTGTGGAACTTTCCAATGTGGTAAAGGTAAGAGAAACAGTGGGAGGTTCAATGATGTAAACCACCTTGATTGTGTCCTTGTCTTTAATGGCAGTTGTAGAGATAAGAGAAAAGTATTCCTCTCCAAATTCAACATCTTTATAATGTAAGTTAAAGTCCTCATTGAGCTCAAAAGTCTTCTTCACAATGGACTTGAGTTCACTCACAGTCTCAGGGATTCCATAAGGTAGGTCCAACTTGTGTATGTCATGGTCTCGAAGAATGATTCTAAGTTTGGCAGGATTCGACATTACAGGATCTGTAAAACAGTAAGGAAAATCAGTTTAATTCCTTGTATTTCAAGTGACGTTACTTCAAAGTCTACAATTTCAAATCAACCCAATTGTATGGTATGTTGTCCTTGTTTAGTTAGTTTTGTTTTGGGATAAGGGCAATGAGAACAATTTGTTTTTAGTCATTTTTTCTGTCATGATTTTTTCAAATTGTACAGTACTATGGTCCCAGCTGGAGAGTCTTTGTTCTAGTAACCAGCAGCAAAGAGCCTGTTTGAAATGAATGCTTGGTCCTCTATGGGAAATCAATGTAGCGTTTCAAAGTGACCATGTACTTTCCTCCAACTGTGTATGCCACCATCGGGAAGATATCGGACAACTCATTGGGCTCAATTACTTTAATACCTCTTTTGGGTTGGAGTTCAAAGCTTCTGAGATGTTCAATATACCAAGCTCTAAAACATTTAACGATGAACCCAACTTTTCCCTTTATCACAACTACTTGCATCAATTCCACAAAATCTGGCAGACAGCCAGTTGCACCATGTGCCAAGATCATGCCAGTGGAATATTTGGTCCCACTGCAGAACACTGTGTTTGCAAGTTGGCAAGAAGACTCATCAGGGAACTTGTTTTGCACCTCTCTTCTTATGTCATCTCTCAGAACTGTGAACTCTACATTTGACATTTTTGTAACCTGTAGAGGTTGTTGGACTACGTTTCTTCCATTTAAATGATATGAAATCATCAACTGATGTTTCATTGCAAGTGACAATAAGATGTTTCTAAAACTGTGTGTATGCCTAACAACACGTTTAAAGAAGCTGTGTTTGCCCTCAAAGCGCATGGTCCACAAAAAAACAAGTGGGCCGAAAGCTCTGATCATTTGTGGGTAATGCTCAAGAAAATGATGCTTTGGAATTAATTTTTCATCTGGGAAAGCCTCCAAGAATCTGTGTCGATGTTCAGAAATCTTGCTTTCAAGGAAACAAATTGTTGACTCTGTATGAACAGAGGAAAGGACAAGTTCAACTATGTCCTTAAGGTTAAGTAAGATCTGCCATGTTGGCTCACCCTCTGGTACTCGCTCTCCAATTATGAGAGGAAGCAGGCGAAGCAAGGCCCAATTTTCATGGGCGTTGCCTCCAATTGTTTTTCTTGCAGCAAAAGTTGATGCGACTGGTTTTGGGGCATCGGTTTTATCTGCCCATCTATATGGAAACTCTTTAACTGATTTGTTCAATTCTTCAAGAGTGAAATGTTTACTTTTGATTAAGATATTTAAGCACAATGCTAGTTCCAAAGGCACAATACCTTCAAAAAGGTCATGTAGCATATCTGGTGGGTAACCAGATAACACGTGAAAATGTTTAAGTTTTTGAGTTAGAGGGCACTGTTTCTTCACACCAAAACAGTGTAACAGATTTTGACTTTGTGCCGTCAGAATATGTTCCTTGTGTTCTTGTGCTGTTCTAGGACAAAATGCTCCTGTCCTAACTTCACTCACCTGGAACAAAGATCTTTCACCAAGGCAAAACCTGCATACATAGGTACCCGAGAAGCTTTCCACAAATCCCCCAATGCTGTGGGCGCCAAGGTTATCTGCAACAACACAGAAAACAGTACCTTTAACTTGGATGCCAAATGAAGGGACGTAAAGTCCTTCTTCTTCTAGGATTGCAAGATCTTTCAAAAGGGGTTCTAACACCAAGTTATAGCCAAACTGCTTAATATCGTCTGCCTTACACAATATGGCTAAGTAGATTGATGTCAAAGAGGACCTTAGCAAAGGTGGCACATTAGCCAAAACCCAATACACAGCAGTAATCTTGTGTTTCTTTTTTGAAGTTCCAATTGGATTGCAGACTTCAAAATCATCCACATAGAGAATTAATGAAATTGCTGGATTATTTTCTGAAAGCAATTTATTATTTCTAAAATTTGTTCCATCACGAAATGACTTGTAGTGATTTTCAGGACTGGCATCTGCGTCGTTTCCATGTGTTAGAAAATCTAAGATTTCTTTTTTCTTCAGAATTTCATGTAATGTCTTCAAGATAGGGATATATTGAAAACTTTTCTGCTCCCTGGCATCAAGCAAGTACTCTATGGGTTCCACCATTGAAAAATGCTCTTTGAAATATTCCCTTCTTTTGTAAGAGGTAGACAGAGGACCATTACTTCTTAAAGCAAAGGTAATGGGATTGCTTTCACATAGGTTTGTCACCATTTCAGATATTATTAAGTCATCAACCTGACAACTGTGCTTCCTTAAGCTTGAATCTAAAACTTCTTTTAAGATGGGACCTGATGCTGATGAAGAAATGAAGTGCAGTTCTTCAACTAACTCATCAATACACTTTTGTGGTACATTGAATTTACTTTCCAATTTCAACAACAGGTGGGAAAGATTCTTTTCAATCAAGTTAGGCAAGTCTTCAACATCATTGTCTTTTGGATCTTCTCTGAACTCTTCCTGAGCCTCTCTTTCCCAATCAAGATCATCCCCTTCCACCAAAGTTTTACTAGCCTTCAGCAAAAGATCAGGCTTGAAATCATCTAGTGAATGAGGAGTGTGCTTCCGACTCTTGTGAGAGGCAAATGTTCCATGAATGTTTGTTTTGAAAGAGCAGTTTTCAAAAACACAAGAAACTGTTTCTTGTTTTTTTAAATGACGAGTTATGTGCTCAAAGTATTCTCTTTCTGTAGATATGGTGCTCAAAAAGCAGCATGGACACTTAAAAGACAAGACTTCTGTGAACATAGTTTCTTTACAAGTTTCATGGTTTCGTGAAACATGTGTTCGTAAACTGCCCCATGTTTTAAAGGAGCAATAACAATCCCAGTAGAGACATGGAAGATATTCTCCGTCATGACTATGTCTGAGTCTATAATGTTTCAAAAGATCTGTCTTTTTTTGTGTCCCAAATTTGCAAATTTTACATGTCCACTTCATTTTAAAGACTTTCACAGGTATGTCATAAACTTACAATAGCTGTAGTTCTTCTTTAGATTTAGTCTGAAAGTAACTTGCATATATGTCAATGTTGAAAGACTAGAGGAAATTTGAATACAAAAAACTTACCATTTTTGTTTTACTATTTATTCTCAAAAAAAAGAAAAACTAAAGAAAAAAATCCTTGTTACTGTGTTTTTAATGCTAAACTGTAATAAAAAAAATGTATTTCAAATTAAAACTGGGATGACATATAAAAAAACAAATATTTTTCCAACTGCTTGAGAACAATCCGTCTGGACAAAACTTTTATTTTAAACTACTTTACAAAAAGTATATATGTAACCACCACCTAACTGTAATTCTAGAAATTAGTAAGCATCCAGGACTGTAAAGAAACACTTAAGTTGTGTATCCTTTTTTTATTTTCCTAAAATTGGGTTAAAACTATGAACTTTTTGCTAAATATATATATACAGGTACTTACATATTTTTAGATAAAATGTAAGCTTGCTGGAAAGGCGCGGAAAGTGTGGAGGTAGTCTCATACACTTGAAATTTGCAGGCACCTAAAAGTGAGAAGTCAAATAAAAATGATCACATATATATCTCATGTCATGGAGAATAAATAAATAATGCTCAAATATATCGCATACAGAAAGTAATGTTCCATATATGACTTGTTATGTTAACAACCTAATCTGAAGAGGAAGCTAAAAGAGTGAGATGAGATATTAATTTACAAAATGTCTCTCCCACTGGCGAAAAACACCAGAGCTGGTAACTGATTCCGCCCAGCCTTTTAACTTGAGCTAACCGTCGGAAACAAAGCCGTTAGTGTTTCTCCCGCCAATAATATATTCAAACTGCTAATATTGTAGTTTGCGCTGCCTCCCGCTAGCTTCCAGAACAAATTCAGTAGCTAGCTAAAATTGTGCGTTAGCATGAGGAAATCACGGCAGCTGGAGCAGTTTTTTCCGCACCTCATATAGTTAAACTATCATATTTTAAATGAATCTGTTTTTCTAAAAGCAAATGTTAAAACTAAGTAGGACTACTTACCAAAGAACGAAGTTCTTAAATGAGCTTCGTACGTTATTTTTCTCCTCTGCCGTGGTCTGTCTTTCCGATGTGGCTGCCCCAGCCCCCACCTTTACAAGAATGCTCAACAGGAAATTAAGTATCACCAACTTAATATTCTGTTGCTGCTGAGCAAACACAAAATTCACTGTTAAATATTTGCAAAATTTTAA